>NC_060909.1:893791-913791 GCF_014805685.1 Silurus meridionalis
TTTATAAGTTATAGCGTAAAAAGTGTGGTCTTTGTTTCTGCCAATCACAGCAATGTAGGCATGGCCTTTGTTTCCGTTAGTTTTGGTGAAGAAGGCGTGGCCTTTGTTTATGTCATTCACAGCGAATGAGGCGTGGCCTTCGGTGCTGTCAATCACAGCAATGAAGGCGTGGCCTTTGTTTCGTTACTTTTGGTGAAGAAGGTGTGGCCTTCGGTGCTGTCAATCACAGCAATGAAGGCGTGGCCTTTGTTTTTGTCAATCACAGCGAATGAGGCGTGGCCTTCGGTGCTGTCAATCACAGCAATGAAGGCGTGGCCTTTGTTTCCGTTAGTTTTGGTGAAGAAGGCGTGGCCTTCGGTGCTGTCAATCACAGCAATGAAGGCGTGGCCTTTGTTTCTGTCAATCACAGCAAATAAGGCGTGGCTTTCATTTCTGTCAATCACAGCAATGAAGGCGTGGCCTTTGTTTCTGTCAATCACAGCAAATAAGGCGTGGCTTTCATTTCTGTCAATCACAGCAATGAAGGCGTGGCCTTTGTTTCTGTCAATCACAGCAAATAAGGCGTGGCTTTCATTTCTGTCAATCACAGCAATGAAGGCGTGGCCTTTGTTTCTGTCAATCACAGTGAATAAGGCGTAGCCTTTGTTCCTGTTAGTTACAGTAAAGAAGGCCCCAGTCACAGAAAGAAGGCGTGGCCTTTGTTCCTGCTAGTTATAGTAACAAAGACTTGGTCCATGCTTCTCAGTCACACTAAAAAAGGCGTGGCGTTTCTCTGATCTTTGTTTCTTTGATCTTTGTGACATTACGCTGTGTGTTAGCTGGTTTATAATGTTTGTCATGCTAATCTTTGCAGCAGTAATTCTTGTAGATCTCAGAGATATTTTAATAAAGATGTATGATATGCAACATTCTTTGCCAGTTTTGGAGCTATAGTTAGATATAAATGCAGTTCAGGTGCTGCAGTATAGGAAGCTACAGATGCTAAATGTTCCTTTTTTCCTCTTATTCCAGTGATCAGTCACAACTCATCACTATTACATACTAATAGCTGGATCATGGAGCATGTGGTGTACTGATGAGTGCCAGCTTGTCCCTCTGGTTTCCTTCGTCTTCTCCTCCTGTATGCTCAGGTGTTGTGATTCTGAAGAACCTGTACACTAACTCTATTGCTAGGACCTGTGTTCCTTCTTTCCTAATGGAGAAGAGGTGAGGAAGAGTGAGGGATTATAGGATGGATGTGATGGAGTGAGGGGAGGAAAGGAGAGGAGAAAAGGACAATTTTAGTTCTTTGGCGAGGCGCATGGCATCTGCCATTTGTCATGATTTAGACTGGAAATTGCCCTTGGTATGTTTTCCAGATGGCAACTTTCTTCCTGAAAGACTCTGAGGATCCAGCTGGGAAATAGACAGAGAAAAAATACGGTTCTCTGATTTCGATGCCCGGTGTGTGGTGAGAGAGTGGGCATTGAGCCAGTCCCTGAGCCTAAATCTTCTTGCTTTCATTCATCTCTGGATATCCAGAGATCTCCTGATGCTAGTTTTGTGCTGCTGTGCTGCAGCAGTTGACCCGTGTGTTATTGTTCTCAACTAAGCGACCGTGTCATGCTAAACATAAAATCCAAAAACAAAGCAAACACTGTCGTTTTAGTCATGAGGGAAAAATGTAGAGTTACTCTGAATGCATCTTCATGACTCCAAACAAGTTCCAATAGTTGTAGTTATTATGTCCACAAAGATTGTACACAAAGGTTGTGTATTGTGACTATTGTGAAAATCAGTGGTTAAGACTCTGGGTTACTGATCAGAAGGTCAGGGGTTCAAGCACTGGTATTGCCAAGCTGCTGCTCTTGGGGCCCTTGAGCAAGGCCCTTAACCCTCTGTGCTTTAGGGGTGCTGTAACATGGCTTACCCTGTGCTCTGACCTCAACCTCCTAACATACCCTGACCTCAAACTCCTAACACACCCTGACCTCAACCTCCTAACATTGCTTTGATGTGTAATGCCGATGTTACTGTATGACCAGATGAAAGATGACCAACGACGTATTACAAAAGGGGTTAAATACAGCCTGAGAAAATGTGGGCCTTTGTTCCTATTAGTTGCAGTAAAGAAGGTGTGGTGTTACTCACAGTAAAGAAGGCGTGGTCTTTGTTCTTGTTGATCACAGTGAAGAAGGCGTGGTCTTTGTTTGTGTTTATCACTGTGAAGAAGGTGTGGCCTTTGTGTTAATCACAGAAAAGAAGGCGTGGCCTTTGTTCGTGTTAATCACAGTGAAGAAGGCGTGGCCTTTGTTCGTGTTTATCACAGTGAAGAAGGCGTGGCCTTTGTTTATGTCAATCACAGTGAAGAAGGCGTTGCCTATGTTCATGTTAATTACAGTTAAGAAGGCGTGGCCTTTGTTTGTGTTAATCACAGTGAAGAAGGCGTGGCCTTTGTTTGTTAATTACAGTGAAGAAGGCATGGCCTTTGTTCATGTTAATTACAGTGAAGAAGGCGTGGCCTTTGTTCATTTTAATGACAGTGAAGAAGGCGTGGCCTTTGATTATGTTTATCACGGTGAAGAAGGCGTGGCCTTTGTTTGTGTATCACAGTGAAGAAGGCGTGGCCTTTGTTTACGTTAATGACAGTGAAGAAGGCGTGGCCTTTGTTCATGTTAATCACAGTGAAGAAGGCGTGGCCTTTGTTCATGTTAATTACAGTGAAGAAGGCGTGGCCTTTGTTCATTTTAATGACAGTAAGGAAGGCGTGGCCTTTGTTCATGTTAATGACAGTGAAGAAGGCGTGGCCTTTGTTCGTGTTGATCACAGTGAAGAAGGCGTGGCCTTTGTTCATGTTATTCACAGTGAAGAAGGTGTGGCCTTTGTTCATGTTAATTACAGTGAAGAAGGCGTGGCCTTTGTTCATTTTAATGACAGTGAAGAAGGCATGGCCTTTGTTCGTGTTAATCACAGTGAAGAAGGCGTGGCCTTTGTTCATTTTAATGACAGTGAAGAAGGCGTGGCCTTTGTTCATGTTAATGACAGTGAAGAAGGCGTGGCCTTTGTTCATGTTATTCACAGTGAAGAAGGTGTGGCCTTTGTTTATGTTAATCACAGTGAAGAAGGCGTTACCTTTGTTCATGTTAATTACAGTAAGGAAGGCGTGGCCTTTGTTCATGTTAATGACAGTGAAGAAGGCGTGGCCTTTGTTCGTGTTGATCACAGTGAAGAAGGCGTGGCCTTTGTTCATGTTATTCACAGTGAAGAAGGTGTGGCCTTTGTTCATGTTAATTACAGTGAAGAAGGCGTGGCCTTTGTTCATTTTAATGACAGTGAAGAAGGCATGGCCTTTGTTCGTGTTAATCACAGTGAAGAAGGCGTGGCCTTTGTTCATTTTAATGACAGTGAAGAAGGCGTGGCCTTTGTTCATGTTAATGACAGTGAAGAAGGCGTGGCCTTTGTTCATGTTATTCACAGTGAAGAAGGTGTGGCCTTTGTTTATGTTAATCACAGTGAAGAAGGCGTTACCTTTGTTCATGTTAATTACAGTTAAGAAGGCGTGGCCTTTGTTTGTGTTGATCACAGTGAAGAAGGCGTGGCAGGAGTCGAACGCTCCCTTCATCAAGGTCTTGTAACCAAATAAACCCTGTGTAAATGTTCAGACTGTGTCAGAAATTCAGGATGACCATCTCACAGTGTGTTTGCTGCTACGTCTGCTGACTTGCCAAACAAAATGCCACAGGAAATGAAGTTTTGCTTGTCATGAAATGGTACTAAAACGTAGACACCATGGAAGCGAAAAGGAATACTGGTATGTCAGATTCCAATAAGTGATCTTCATCATCACTGATATTCGGTTTCACTGAATCCCAGGCTTGTGTTTATGTATCAGGTTTTGTTTGCAGAACTGGAATTCCAAGTTGGATTCTATTCCACTGGACATAACCTTGGTCCATATTCTCCTCCTCGTCTTCTCTTCTTCTCTTTGATCAGTAGTTTTGTTGTGGTCAGCACCTTTGGCAGTTGAAATGAACTGAAATTCATATTCGGACCACGTGCAGGAGTTCAAAAGGTTTTTGTTATGGTCCACATATCCTATGATACAGCACCGCCGGAGCAGAAAGGGTCAATCTTTCTGATAAACAACCCACAGCATTAACCTTATACCAGATAAAGTTCTCTTCAACTGCTAACCACTCAGTGCTGCTGAGGGAATGATTCCATATGAGCATGAAGGAACCATGAAGATGGATTTGGACTATAATTAATATAAACAATAGTATTGGGCTACAATTTTCAGGAGCAGTTTTTTTCATTCAAGTTTGGCTGTCAAACTAAAAGGTCTCTTAGTTATTAATGGCTGTCGAGGCACCAATAGTTGATCGCTGGAACTATCGGCTATCAGCTAAAATCCATACCGATAGGCTTTGCTTCCAGTCTGCTGTCATTACGAGAGCGGCCTCTAGAGGCGAATCACTGCTGCTACGTGCTGTTTGTTTGCGTGCTGCACGAAGAGCGTATATTATATTTATAATATATAAATAATATAATTATGTTTATTGATTTTATATATATATATTTAGCACATTTTAATGATTCTGTATTTTTTTATTATTTCTTTTTCATGATTAGTTTTAGCGAGTTTGAGAAGTTAGAATTTTTCCATAATGAGATGAGTTGAATCAGATCAACAAACGAAGCGTGCAGAGTAACGAGATGATCGGGAAACACTTAATTAGACGCTTAACGATGCAGAATGGCAGTAAGCCGGTGGAGAGGAAGCGTGCAGGGTGGCATCACACATCCACAGCTGGAGGAACACTTACACTTTAGAGTGCTTCTCGTTTACATTTACATTTTGGCAAACGGCTTTATTCAGAGCGACTTACAGTTATCTCAGTTATACAGCTAAGCAATTAAGGGCCTTGCTTAAGGGCCCAGCAGTGATAGTTTGTTGGTGCTGGGAGCTACCACTTCCGAGAGATCTTGAGCGATTGAGATAAAGCAGCATTTTTCCTGTTCGCTCGTCTGAAAAAGTCTGTAAATGGATCCAACTGTTGTGTTCTTCTTCCTGCTGCTGAAACGAAAGACAATCTGTTCAAATGGACAAAATGATGCAACAGTAATTAGGCATTCAGATACAGGGGGAAAGTCATGCAGGTCTGCAGGGGATCAGCTCGGCCTTATCACGCCAAAAACATCTGCTCGGTTCGGTTCGTCCCTGCAGGATGACAAACATTAGCGTCGAGGTGAAGGATGAGTGGCAGGTTCCCCAACAGAAGGTCTGGGGTGGGATGGGTCTATCTCATCGTTTTCCTCAAGCTGTGAGAGAAGAATGAGACAGGAGAATAAATTACGGCTTCTATGAGCAAAGTGCTACGTGACCTCACCATGCATCACTACCATGGTGACATGTTACACACATTATCTCTGTAGACATACAGGGATGAGAATGTGTTCCAGACTGAATCTATATGACCCGTGGCTTAGGTAGGAAATACTGCATGCAGGACAGAGCAGGTGCTGCAAACATCTAATCTTCTCAGAGGTGCTCAGATCTCACAAAAACAATAAAAAGTAATGTGATAAAAAAACAGGACAAACAGGATGATATTTTGTATAAGTTTCTGCTCAGGACCGGAAATATGAGTGTACTAGAGTTCTTTAGAACGTCATGTGGGTCATTAAAACCATATCCATAGCCGTATAGATGAATTACAATTTAATGTCATTTTAAATGTCATTTATATGTTACAAAATAAATTGGTTATTTATTATTATTATAATTTTGTAGATTATTTAAACGTTTGATAGCCACATGGATTAACAAAATTAATTTGTTGTTGTTATTATTATTATTATTATTATTATTATTATTATTATTATTATTATTATTCACTTTTGTGGAATACTTGGCTTCATATCATTTTCATAGCTTCAGAGCAATTTAATTACATTTAGTTTCATTTTAATTTATAAATTACATGTAATATTATTATTATTATTTTCACTTTTGTAGTTTTTATCTATTTTATTTGCATTAAATGAAATCAATATTTGTTTAATTATTATTATTATTATTATTATTATTATTATTATTATTTATTTATTTATTTATTTTATATTATTATTAGTAGTAGTTGACATCTTTAAAGCAGTATATTTTATATATAAATATATAATAATAATAATAATAATAATAATATATATATATATATATATATATATATATATATATATATATATATATTATAATTTACATGTAATCATATTTTATTATTATTATTATTATTATTATGAATTTGTAATTTACATATGACAAAGTAAACAATGAATGCATTATTATTATTATTATTATTAATAATAATAATAATAATAATAATAATAATAATAATAATAATAAATATCACTTTGTGACTTGTGGATTAAGATTTTTCTGTAGTTGATCTTTTCTAAAGCAGCTTCTCCTCTTTGTTCCAGGTTTAAAGCTGAAAGTCTAAAGACCTGCTTCATCTCATCGCTCTTGGTAAGTGTACGCTGTTTCTCATTGGAGCTTTTGGTGCGGTTTAAACACACAGATATTGAAGTAGGAGCTCTGGTGTATGGAGCAGTGTTCCTCAGGAAGTTCTGCAGGATTTCGGATTGTCTCGGTTTCAGATTCAGGACATTGTGTGGTTTTAATTATGGATGTATTATTACCAATAATAAGGAATATATCTGTTATTGGTCTTAAAGTGTGAGATGATACCAGGAAGGTATCTTTGGGGTTTGAAGGAAAGCCTATTTCTTTTTTTAATATCCACGTGTCTCGATCTGATTGTGTACCGTTTTATTTTTTTTATATAGAAGAGAAAATGTATCCTGTATCCTTTAAGGTCGAGCTGCTGAATGTGGTTTGTTATCAGAAAAGCGTAACTCATAATATTTAGTTTGGTTTTGAAGCTGCGCTGATTTGATTTTTAGGAGGGTTTTGCCTCATTTTTTCACAGTTTTAGCCTCTGTTCCTCAGAGTTTTGTCTTATACACTAATTAATTTTAGTTCAATAGCATAAGAAGGAGGTGGAGACCAGTTGGTAGTTTGAAGATGAAGAAGGGGGTGAGGGGAGAGAAAACACAACAGCTGAGCAAACTCCTCTCTCTCAGCAGCAGCCCACCTTCATCAATTATTCAGCCTTTTCTTCACTGCATAATTTATAGCAGTGCTTTTCCACCCGAGTCTTGGACACCTCGGCATCGCACGCTTTAAGTTTTCCTGCTCAAAGTCGACTGTTTGTGTGCGACTTTTCAGCTCTGGTGCCTCGATAAGAAACACATGCAAATGCAAAGCAGTGTAACAGTCACCAAACTATTACCAGGTTGTTTCTTTCGATTCACATCCTGATCATGTGGTAGCTTAACGTTCAAGGCATTGAACTCTGGATCGGAAGGTCACAAGATCAAATCTGAGCACTACCAAGTTTCCACTGCTAGGTTCTCGAGCAAGACCCTCAACCCTCAATTGCTCCAGATAAGAGCTTCTACCAAATACCTTTAATGTAAATGATCATGGCAGGAGAACTTGCTCCAGATCCAGTAGATGGATATCAAGATCTATCACTTAAAACTGTGTGCCACGGGGGAAAGTCTTCAGCAATACAAAACGCAAAGACACGGATAACAAGGAAACTAAAGAGAAGTTGCATAACAAAAAAACATAGACAAGCAAAGAGGTTTGAATTCAGTGAGTAGGTTTTTACAGAAAAAGCTAGAAATAGAGAAAAGATTTCTACAGTGGGTAGATGCCTGAGCATGCATCCTGTATGAGATGCCAGTTCATCTCAGGACACACACATACACACACACACACACACACACACACACACACACACACACACACACACACACACACACACACACACAGATCGGAGACTAACACTGCAGTGGTGATGTCATCATCAGTTCTGTGTGTTCTCTAATAAAGTCTCCACCTCTAAATAATTAGACCGGGTTGTGTGAAAAGTGCTAAATATATTAATAAATATATGACCTCATCTTTACATCCTCTGTACAGACAGAATAGTGTCTTGTCTTTATCTTTATCTTTATTTATTACTTTATTATTAGATTATTTTAGGTTTTAATTTTTACAGAAGATCAGAGCGCTGCATCACACACAGGATCTCATACAGTGTGAATGAACGTCATCACTAAAGAAAAAAACCCAATAAACACAATTCAACACTTCTCCTTTCACTGGAGCCACAACTGCACCTCCACATACATCATCTCCAGCAGAAGCACTGATATTCACCTCCTCACATCATCCCGGGTTTTGACATGAATTACGGTTTTCCTGGGGATTTAAAATAAAGGCAAAGTGTGTTTTTGTTTTCGGAGTGGCCAAATCACAGTCTGATTGGTCAAAGCAACAATTTTTTTACAAATATTTTAATCGCACCAGCACACCAGGACAAATTCCTTGTGCATGCAAACCATGATACTTGGCAACCACAATACTCCATAATACCATAATCGCATGACTTCCAAAGTTCAAAGGAGTTCACGTTCCTCTTAAAGTTTACATTCACCATTCTGGCACGAATCTCTCGAGATGGGCGGGGCTTGGCATCACTTTATTTTCATTGGTAGTGAGTTTTTTATGAACAGCTCCCAGGAGTAGAGAATTCAGCAGGTTATGGAGATCATTCTGGTTGCGATCCTTTGTACAGTTTTAAAGGATTTGTATAGATGGTCCCAGATTTATGATGGTCCGAGTGGCGATTTTACGATGACGACACGACACAATTGTACAAAAATTATCGCGTGGCATGTAAACGTAGCAGCGTTTGCGCCGCCCTCCACCCGCCAAATACATATACATTATACTGTATAGTTTATACATTACAGTCGTATACATTTCTCTATTTTGCTAAATGATGTACTCTTTAATCAACCTATAAACAAATTACAGTATCCCATAATTATCACAAATCTTTAACTGGCTCATCACAACACATCTCCAAGGTAAGTCAGGAACCATCTGTGTTGGAAATTAATATTAATGTTATCACTTAGTTGGGTATTGGACTTGGATCAGAAGGTCATGAGTTCAAATCCCAGCCACACAAAGCTGCCTGGGCCCCTGAGCAAGGCCCTTAACCTCATAGCTGCTTAGATGTATAAATGAGATAAATGTTGCTCTTTTGATCAGAAGGTCATGAGTTCAGAACCCCAGCACCACTGTTAGGTCCTTGAGCAGACCCTGAATCGATGCAAATGTTTAAGACATTTCTGAATAAACTTCCTTCATTAATAAGAACATATATATTTAATTTATATGTTTGGTTGTTGAGTTCATAAGTTTGTTCAGCATGTTTGTTTAGTTAATTAATTCAGATCAGGTCGTTGATTCAGTTGTTTAGTATGTTTAATTAGTTAGTTTGTTTATTCAGCACGTTTGTTTACTTCATTTTTATTTCCTTGTTATTGTGCAGTATTAGAAAATAATATCTCACTGCTTCTGTCATTCTGTAGCTAGAGACCACATGGTAGAACATCCACAGTCTAGTTTTTTAGAATGCTTTTAAAGCCAGTAATCAGTAATCAGTCATGAAGCTGATGAGAGCAAGACAGACAAAAATCTTCCCCAAACCAGGAGGGGATTTTGGGGCTTTTCTGTGGTTTTGATGTTGCCGCCCATTTCAGTCTGCAGTATTTTAAATACAGTAAAAAGCAATGTCTTGATTACAAAGAGCTCAGATGATAAAAGCTAAATCCAACTGATTTGAACTCCATTCGCTCCACAGTCCTCATGATTTCATCACCATCACCATCTGGGTTTCACACCAGCAGTGAGATGTATGTTGCTTACAGGTGAACATAAACTGTCCTTTTACTCACATTTCATTACAGCTTCATTTATAAGTGCAACATTTACATCAAATTCTGAGCCAATACTCTGCTTCTGCTTCTGCTTCTGCTGCTGCTGCTTCTGCTTCTGCTTCTGCTGCTGCTCAACATGGAAAACAGATCTCCAGTCTGGAGGTGTCTCCAGTCTCACACAATGCTGCAGGTATCAGAAAAACCATCCAAGCTGCATTTCAATGTTCGAAGCGTAAATCAGTCTGGCTCTTTTCTTGTAAATTTGACAAGTGATGGGCAGATTTCATACACTTCAGCTAGAATCACTGAAACACTTGTGTAAATGTAAAATCTGATTTTGTCCAGCTGGAAAGTTCTGCAGCAGACAGATTCTTTCAGATTCACCTTCATTTCACATCCCGAGGAAAACCGTGATGCACAGAAACAAATGTACAAAAATGCAGGGGGTGATGTGATGAGGTGAATATCGGTGCTTCTGCTGGAGATGATGTATGTGGAGGTGCAGTCGTGGCTCCAGTGAAAGGAGACGTGTTAAATTGTGTTTATTGGGTTTTTTGCTTTAATGATGACGTTCATTCTGACTGTATGAGATCCTGTGTGTGATGCAGCGCTCTGTTCTTCTGCACTTCTGCCTTGGTGTGAAATGTACAGCTGGAAACAGATAATATATACTCTTTACTCTCTGACTATAAGTGCTCATGGGTAGTTCTCTGAGCTGTCAGATCACTGGAACATTCACTGAAACAGTCGGTTAACCCGAAGCAGTGATCCGTTAGAAATGGTGGATGGAGTAATTAGTTCCAGCCATGTGGGAAAAGTCATTATTAAAAAAATCCACCTTTTGATTAGTCTGTAAAATCCTCCAGACACATAAAAAAAATTCCAGCCCAGATTCTCATGATTACTACCGACATGGCAAGACTTACTACAACACGTGAACTCTTTATAAGGGTGTTATATATAACTACGTCTTCTGTCTTCTGCAGTAGATCATTTTTATAAAACTTGGACCTGGATCTATGCTTCCACACAGAGTCTCAGCTGCTCCATCAAACTCAGCTACAAATAATTAAGTGCCTTTAAGTTCAGGCCCTGAATAAGCAGAAGCCACATGACGGTATACTGACAGTGTGCTTATATGAAGGATAACATTCCTCGTTCTTCTTCATCCCCTAATCCTTTTCACTGTGCAGTCAATCAGGAACCTGGCTGACGGCAAAACAGGAAGAAACGAGAGTTGAAATCAGGATTTGCTGACTTATAAAGGATTATGGGGCATTTGTGGTTTTCAGATATTACCCCCATTACCCCCATCTCCGATATTTTATGGAACGTTAAGTTTGCCCTGCGCTGACCAGACACACGATTTATTACTGCTTTATTTTCTCAACTTTTTACATGTTGCTGGTTCAATTTCCTGAAATAAAAAACAAAGTTGTTTAAACCCTTTAAATCTTCATCATTTAAAAAACTGAATAATCTGATTGCTTCTTTCGTTTATTTATCCATTCATCTATTCACTCGTTCGCTTGTTCAGTTTGAATGTTTGTCTTTTCGTTTAGTTTGATCATATGTTCCTTCATTGGTACAAACAAATAAACAAACTAACGAAAAACAACCAACCGAAATATTAAATATTAAACAAATGAAAAAAATAAATAAACAAACTGAACAAATGAACAAACTAAAAGAGCAAATGAACTTAACAAGTGAATTAATTATGGCTGTCAATCAATTAAAATATTTAATCGCAATTAATCGCATTATTGTCGTGAGTTAATTTCTGATTAATTGCAAATTAATCGCACATTTCCATCTGTTGTAAATGTATCCTAAATTAACACATTTAAAAATTTTTACACTCTAATCAACATAAACTAATATTGATGCTTTATGCAAATGTATGTTTGTTATTAGTGAAACCGAACTCAACATAGAGCATGAAGACTACATTTCTTGTAAATGTTTTCAAGTAATTTTGGTGTTTTAAATTATGCAAATCATCAGGACACTAAATGGAACTTTTTATATGTTTCCACACGGACGGTTTTAATTGCCGGATGTGTGCATCATGGCAGACTTTGGTGCTGATTTTAGACTTCAGTTAAAGAAATGTTGTGATTAAAACTTCAGGGGAATTTTATATATTTTTTTTATCTGAGTAAAGAAAGAACGTCGTGAATAAACGTGTGTCGCATTAAAGGTTTAAATTTCGTCTTTTATATTTATTTATTAATATTCGTAATAAATACGGTAAAACAGAAGTGCACGCTGCGCTAATCGCGCGTTAATAAAATTAGCGCCCTTAAAATTAATTTGCGTTAATGTGTCATTAACACGTTCGTTTTGACAGAACTAGAATAAACAAATTCAACAACTGAAATAAAAAAAAATTAATACAAAAAAAGAACAGAACGAACAAATTGATTGAACAACTGAGTAAATAGAGTGAATAAATAAAGAAACGAAAGGAGCACATGAATCATTGCAGTTTCCACTTTTTGGAATGATGCAGTCACCATTGTTCCAAGTTTTTTTTTTTTTTTTAAGAAGTTAAACCAGAAATTTACCAAATTTAGAGAATGCTAAAAATAGAGTGTCTGTTCAGCACAGGGCAAACTTACTGTTCCATACATTTCTGCGATGTGGGATAATGTCTAAGCTCCAGAAATGTTCCAGAATCCTTTAATAAGTCGGAGAATTCTGATTTCAACTCCATTTTGTTTCCTCTGTTTTGCCCTCAGCCAGGTTCATGATTGACTGCACAGCGAAGAGGATTAGGGGATGAAAAAGAGCGAGGAGGTGTTGGTAGCGTGGCTGGTGTGGGGTATAACGGACAGGGTGTTGCTCTTTAGAAACCTGTTAACTCAGATAGCTTTGGCAACAGCTTACACACTATTATAATCTCCCTTCCAATATATACCATTCATGTGCTTTACGCAGATAGAGAAGTGAAGACAGCAGCCAGGGGGGCACTTCGTCCCTTCACATCTCCTAATAATCCACCAGCATTCCAGCTCTGCTCCAATATACACGTCTGACACGCCAGTCAACATGTTCTCCAGGTGTTTATCCAGGACTCCGGACTCTTTACACGACTCACTAATAGAAGAAGCAATGCACAGATTTGCTTATTAAATCACCTGCAATTGTGAAGAGCTGCAGGATAAAGTGATGAAATGCTTCCTGGAGTAATGATACACTCAGGATCCTAATCCTCCATGCAGATTCAGCTTCAGAAGAACACGAGTTCATTGCATGTTCTTATATGCAAGAAAATTCCGTTTCTTGCCCCGATCTGGTACTATTGAGGAGCGATGATGCTCAGTCACACCGGCAATGTATAATGCTTTATTCATACAGTCTCGCTCATGTGTGTGTGTGTGTGTGTGTGTGTGTGTGTGTGTGTGTGTGTGTGTGTTCTGGCATGCGATCATATTCTTGTTCAAAGTCATTTGGACAATTTAGCAACAAATGTCACTGGAAATGAATCAGATCCCTGCAGAAATCTGAACACAAACAGGACGATAATTTGATATTTCAGACCACGGAAATGCTTCAGTCTTCCTCCTGCCCAGGCTTCAGCTGTTATGTTTTTGCTAAAAGTTAATAAGAAGCGCGTTGTTTCACATGCAGGATGACTCACGACTGCCTTTTCTTTCTTCAGCGCTGCACACATACACAGGTGTGGAACAAAATTTCTGCAAAATCAGTAAATTTATCATCTTCTGTCTCGCTAAAGCATGGGTGATCGTGATCGAGTCTTGCAGATGTTCAATGCGCTTTTTGAAAATCACATCCCACATGTAGTCTTCATTTGCTCTTATAATAATCTCTGCTGTTCTGGGAAGATGCTCCACCAGATTTTGTGGATATTTGTGAGATTTCATTCAGCCATAAGAGCAGTAGTAAAGTGAGGTACTGGTAGAGGTGAGAAGGTGAGGAGGTGTGGGGTGCAGTCAGCGTTCACATTCATCATGTTCAATAGGGTTGGAGCTCTGTAGCTGGAGATCTTCCACTCCAACCCATGTAGAGTAGATCTTCATGGATCTGGCTTTTTGCACAGGTGTCATGCTGAAACAGA
Source organism: Silurus meridionalis (assembly GCF_014805685.1). Lineage (NCBI taxonomy): Eukaryota > Metazoa > Chordata > Actinopteri > Siluriformes > Siluridae > Silurus > Silurus meridionalis. The sequence continues at coordinate 907,716 of NC_060909.1, forward strand.
TTTGGGTCTCCTAGTTGAAGTGAAGGCAAACTGTGGAATGGGAAAGTGATATCTTAATTGTTAAGGCTCTGGGTTACTGATCAGAAGGTCAGGGGTTCAGGGCTCTTGGGCGCTTGAGCAAGTTCCTTAAACCCTTTGTGCTCCAAGGGCTCCTGCATTCTGCCGAGAACGTCACTGTGCTGTAATGTACATGAGACAAATCAAAAGCCCTTCAACCTTTTATTACTGTGGTGCTGAGTAAACAAATGAATTATATGAATAAATAAAATAATAAATTAAATGAATGAACAAATAATGAAAGCATGAAATGAGCAAACTAAATAAACAAACAAGCAAACAACACAAATAAGAAAACGAATGGACTGAACAAATAATTTAACAAACAAACTAAAGAAAACTAAACCAACAGCCAAACAAACTAAATGAACGAAAGAGGGAACTGAAAGAATGCATGAATTACCAAAAAGTTAAATAAATGGATGGTCAAAGAGACTAAATAAACGAGTGAAAGAATGAAACAAATGAACGAAGTAATGTAACAAAACAAGCAGATGAACAAAGTAAACAAATTAAATTAACAATCGAACAAATTAGTGAAAAAAACCCAATTGAACAATTGAGAGAATTGAATAAATGAATGAACGCGTGAATAAATGAGTGGGCAATTAAACTAAACAAAAAAAAGAACAAACAAGCGAATAAAAGGATTCGTTTTTCCGTTTTGTTTGTTTAATTGCAAAGGAGTCATTTTTGTTTTTCAGAAAGTCAGACTTACGTTGGTTTAAACAACTCATTTATTTATTTATTTATTTATTTTGGGGGGAAATTTTATTGAAAGAATTTAGATATAAAAATATAGAAAGCAAAAATAGTGTGACCAGTCCGGATTGTCCAGACGTTCTATTATTCTATTATTCTATATACACTATTGTATACTATTCATCCTGGAAGCCTGGTTGCTATCAGACTTCATGAACTGCTCCGATTTCTGCATTCAATCCCCTATTTTTCTAAAATCCTCAAATCTCAAAAGACTCCCAACTAATTTCCATAGCTATAGAGGTTATTGTCACGATGACTAATTTGCTGGCCGGCGCTGATAGAAGCGTCGAGTCCGGATGCCATTTCTGCTGCTGCTTCTTTTTTTCTTCTGTGATTTCCTCTGAGCTGAAATAAACCAGGGGCATGTGGAGAAAAGCGCTCAGTGTTGTGATGATGGAGGGTCGTGTTTCTACCTCTTTCTCTGGCCTCTCGCTCCCCACCAGAGATTCTGACATTCTCGCAGCTTCTGGGCAGCTTACAGTGTGACCATAACCTGATCAACTGCATGGAACACATCACTAAACACAGCAGCCCCGTACAGGTACGAGGGCACGTCACGAATCGCCTCCTCGTATACAGAGTGATGTTTCTCTGTTCCAGAAGGGAACGATTGGTCTGCATCAAGCCAAGAAAATGATTGGTTAGGAAGTGTTCAGTGCTTTATTAAAACCTGAAAGGATTGTGGTGAACCATAATCATTAAGCCTGTGGGGGCAGTGTAATGATCCGGGGTTGCTACACTTGGACAGGTCACAGTTTAGCAACGTCGTGTGCCCAAAAAATGACTACCTGATATGCTAAATTACTTTTCTTGACTTTTGATGGTTTCATTCTTTCCTGATGGCACAGGAACATTCCAAGAACACAATGCTAGCATTCACCATGCTCTGATTTTGATCCAGTGTTTCAGACATGGCTTTTTCACATGGATTTGCCACCACCAAGTCCAGATCTTAACTCCATTGAGAAGCTTTGGGGTATGCTGGAGAAGACTTTATACAGCTGGAGAAGATTTTCTAATATTTAATACAAGATGATGATGCCACTGCGAATGTGTGTCGTATTCAAAGCAAAAGGCGTTCCAGTGTAAAAGAGCATGTGCATAAATTTGATCAGTGGTAAAGTAGGACAAACTGCCTAATTCTGTCCCAACAAATGGGACAATATGGAAAAATATTGCAGAAATATTCAGTGACTTTTCAGTAAGCGCTGTCTCCTGGGCTGTGGATCAGGAGCTGGAGAGGTGGTAGCTCAGTGGTTGAGGCCCTGGGTTAATGCAGAAAACAGCCTGAAGGTTGAGAAACAACAAACCAGGCAATGCAGATCCTGCAAACTGAAAGCGTGGAATGCCAAAGGGGTCAGAATCTCAAAGTCATGAGGAATAATGGCGGGATGGATGTCTGGGACTCCACAGCACGGGAGAATGGTGACAACCCTGAAGAGTGGGCACTAACGAACCAGGAAGAAGTTACTAATCGCATCTCCAACGTTGTAACAAAATGGCAGCTAGAATGAATATAACGATGAAAGCGTAAATATATGTGACATCAGACAGGAGTCTGGTTCAGAGCCGGGTTCAGAATGGATAAAACTTGTTGATGTCTCTGAGATTTTCTTCTGAGAGGCGAGAAGCAGAGAGAGCTTTGATATGGAAATCCTTGTGGCGTGTGCAGAGACGGATCTCTGCTAGTTAATTCAAAATATGAAGAGTTTTATAGATGGAGAAGAGTGACTTGGACAAATGGCAAAAGTTTGTGGACACCCGACCATAATATTGGTATGAACATCCCATTCCACATTCAGTCCCTATATGCCCTTCTAATAATCTCCATTCTTCTGAGAAGGTGTTCCACTAGAGATTTGTGCTCATTCAGAAACACGAGGGTGTTTGTAAAGTCAGGAGCAGTGTGGGAAAGAATGATTTGATTCCTGATGATTTTGAGTTTACCCCTTACAAAGCAATAAAAAGTCTGTAATTATTATGGTAGGTTTATTTTAACAGCGAGAGAGAATATGAAAAAACCATAACAAAAACATTAAAGGAGGTTATAAATTCATTTGTATTTGATCGAGTGAAATATGTATTTGTTCTCGTACCAAATTAGCAAGAATTCTGACTCCCACAGACCCAAATGAACTCTGTACCTTTAGGAAAGTGCTTTTCCTCAGAATCAGGATCATCCTCACCCCATGAGGTGAGATTCTGCATGGAGCTCCAGGTCGAGGTTGATTGACTGATCTTGTATTGTTTCGAATCTTGAATTATTGCTCCAACACTGGTCTCTTTCTCAGAAGCTTCCTGTTGATGGTCTTTTAGCCCATTCCAGCCTTGTGCAGGTCTACAATCTCGTCCCTGACATCCTCTGACAGCTCTTTGGTCTCGCCCATGGTAGTGGAGAGGTTTGAATGGAAGAGGTTGATTCTGTGACTGGTGTCTTTCAAACACATTTTCAAACACAAAGTTGATATTAGGAGAACTTTCCTAAAGGTACAGGACTCATTTGGGTCTGTGGGAGTCAGAATTCATTTATAACCTTATGTAAAGTTTGTTATGGACTTTTTTATTCTGCTTTTCTGTTAAAATAAACCCACCATAATAATTCTAGACTTTTTATTTCTTTGTAAGAACCAGCAGGGGATCGATTAATTATTTCCCCCACTGTACTGGTGGAGGTGAGAAGGTGAGGAGGCCTGGGGTGCAGTCAGCGTCCACATTCATCTTGTTTAATAGTGTTGAGGTCTACAGCAGGGGATCTTCCACTTCTAAACCATGAAGCAGGTTTTGTGCACAGGGGCAGTGTTATGCTGGAACAGGTCTCCTAGCTCAAGTGAAGGAAAATTTCACGTCAGTGCAACCAATATACCATTAAATGATTCTAAAATACAGAGATAATCCCAGATGAATGAATGAGACAGAGGTGATGGTGGTAAGGAAAAAAACAGACACTGGATATTGTGATGAGTAAATAATAAAATAATTCCTCTTATTACTGGATATTATTCAGTTCAGTTCATGTTTATTTGTTTTGAGCTTTTAATAATGAACATCATCTCAGAGCAGCTGCACACAGATAATGTGGTGATAAAAATGAAGTTCTTTATAAGTGTAAGTTTGTCCCTGCTCAACAAGTCGGTGGAGACTGTGGTGAAGGAAAAACTCCCTGAGATGCAGAAGGAAGGAACCTTGAGAGGAACCAGACTTAAGAGGGAACCTCATCCTCATCTGGGTTCCACTGAATGTCCATTTATTACAGATAAACGTTACTATACAGTCAAAAAGCAGTAACCAGAGAATATATAATAGTTTGAACATGAAGTCTAGTCTCTTCTCCTTTTAGCCCTATTCATCCAACTGGAGATGTATTGCTTTTGTCCTGAGCACAATCTAACACTCAGGGTCTATGGGCATTAATCCATATATATACAGTACAAGAGAGAAGTCCAGATTAAACTGATGTATAAATGAAACAGGGACACGGAGAGAAAGAAAAGACACAGGAAGAGTAGATCATATTGAGAAATAGACGAATAGCCCTGGTAGACTAGCTGTGGCTGATAGCTTCTGTTCTGACTGTTCTGCAATATTCCACAGACCTCCAGGGCACGTTCCTCACTCCATTCTTCTCTCTTTTCAATTTCTGTTTTGCGCTTACTGTCTCCTTCTCTCCTGTTCACTGCCATGTGTGTTTATATCTGTCTCTGTTATATCTCCATCTATCTGTCTATCTACCACAATTACACACACACACACACACACACACACACACACACACACACACACACACTGTATAAGACTCTCACACCCTGACTTTTGTCCCTTGATGTTACCAAGCCATTACCTTGACAATCTGATTAATATTTTACATTTACATTTATGGCATTTGGCAGACGCCCAGAGTGACGTACAGTTATCTCAATTATACAGCTAAACAATTAAGGGGTTAGGGGCCTTGCTCAAGGGCCCAGCATTGGCAATTTGGTGGTACTTGAATGTGAACCCATGGCCTACAGATCAGAGGTCCAACATTATATCCCTTCCCTGACATATATCTCATTACAAAGCTCTTATTTTGATGATTTATTGGAAAAGATTGACCCTCAGTATAAACGAGCTGCGTTAATTATTTGCTGCATTTGGCAGAAGCAGTTATTAGAATCAGAATACTTTTTTACTCTTGTAGAAAAATTTAACAAAAAAAAAAAAGAAATTTAAATTTAAAATGTTAAAGTTAAATATTGAGGAGAATTTAAATGTTTAGTGGCAGAAAAGTCAGACTATATACAGTAACAGTTATACAAGTTATTGCACATGTAACTAATTATTATTATTATTATTATTATTATTATTATCATTATTATTATTATTATTATTATTATTATTATTATTATTATTGCACTCAAATTATTGCACATAATTTCCCAAAATATTAACATTATTATAAAATCCTGAAACACTCAAACTAGGACTTTTATTTATGGTTGTTTTGTCTTTGTTTATATTTTAAAAAGAAACAAACAGTAAAAATCGAGAGTTTTAGGCTGATGGTATCTAAAGTTTGTAATCTAGTAACCTAGTGTTGATTTATTCATTTATAGAGACAAAGCAATTTTGTACGTCGCTCCAGATAAGGACTAATACCGTAAATATAACCGTAAATGTAATTAGTAATAAATATAACTATATCTATATTTTCTGCAACCAACGGTGATCCCATCAACTTGGAGGAGTCCACGAGAAGCTGAGCCTACTGGGCCTGAACATCTCCCTCTGTAACTGGATCCTGTACTTCCTGACTGAGAGAATTCAGTTTGAATCGGGAACAGCATCTCCAGCACTACCACACCCTCAGGGCTGTGTGCTCAGCCCACTGCTGTTCACTTTGCTGACTCACGACTGTGTTGCAATGCACAGCTTCAACCACATCATCAAGTTCGTCGATGACACGACCGTGATGGGTCTCATCAGCAAGAATGATGAGTCAGCATATAGAGAGGAGGTGAAATAGTTAACACCCTGGTGTAGAGCCATCAACCTGTCTCTGAACGTTGTCAAACCCAAAGAGATGGTTGTTGACTTCAGGAGAGCACAGAGCTATCATTTTCCACTGATCATCGTGGAGATCCACTAAATTTCACCAAATTTCTTGGAAGAAAAGAAAGAAACTCAGAGAAGGAAACCTATCTCAATCCAATTCCATCACCATATTATATTTATATTTAATCATATTATACAGTTTACATGCTGTTCTGCGCCT
>NC_060909.1:918791-1038791 GCF_014805685.1 Silurus meridionalis
GTGTGAGGAGGTGAGCGTGAGGAGGTGAGGAGGAGGTGAGGGAGGTGAGGAGTTGAGCGTGTGAGGGAGGTGAGGTGAGGAGCGTTTGAGCAAGAAAAATAAAGCATTCAAATCTCTCTCTCTCTCTCATTTTTTTCTTTTGGTCTCTCTCTCTCTCTCTTTCTCAGTCTCTCTCTTTCTCAGTCTCTCTCTCTTTTCTAAGTCTCTCTCTCTCAGTCTCTCTCTCAGTCTCTCTCTCTCGCTCTCTCTCTCTCTCTCTCTCTCTCATTTTTTTCTTTTGGTCTCTCTCTCTCTCTCTCTCTTTCTCAGTCTCTCTCTCTTTCTCAGTCTCTCTCTCTTTCTCAGTCTCTCTCTCTCTCTCTCAGTCTCTCTCTCTCTTGCTCTCTCTCTCTCTCAGTCTCTCTCTCTCTCTCTCTCTCTCTCTCTCTCTCTTTCTCTCAGTCTCTCTCACTCTCTCTCTCAGTCTCTCACTCTCTCTCTCAGTCTCTCTCTCTCTCTCTCTCTCTCAGTCTCTCGCTCTCTCTCTTTGTCAGTCTCTCTCTCTCTCTCAGTCTCTCTCTCTCTCTCACTCTCTTTCTCAGTCTCTCTCTCTCTCTCTCTCTCTCTCTCTCTCTCTCTCTCTGTCTTCCTGTGATTACTTTGTGATTGGTTGAAGCTTTGGGGAATTAATTCTGGATGTCTGAGGAAGTTGAATAAACCTGGGAAGCTCATCACTGTAGTCATTCTAATTTCCAGAGATTCGGAGCGTGTCCAGAACAGCCTTTGGGGACGTCCTCAAGTACATCAAGCTTCTTGCTGTTATTGGCATTAAAAGAAAAATATTGAAGACTAAGGACAAAACCCAGAGAGTCGAATCACATTTAAAATGAACAATCCAGATTAGCTAACCTTCAGGGGAGCTAGCTACCAAATCAAATCCAAAATAGCTTCTTACAGGCCACACAGTGCACTAGATAGGGCATGGACAGCACTATGTAGGGAGTAGGAAGCCGTTTGGGATGTAGCCTACTTTCTGCTCGGATGATCAGTATTCACCATACAGCACTTTGTATTGTCGAGTCGTTTCTCCTACTGTTTATAGAGAAACAGGAGCAACATGAAAAATGTTTTTATTTGATATTTCTGGAGCTGAAGAATAAATTATTTATAAGTTATTTAAAATGGATAATAGTAAAAATAACAGAAGACTACTAAACCCTTCAGAAAAATGCCTCACCTGGACTGGTATGACGACAGGGCTGAAATAGATTAGCTGATCTAGTGCCTGATATTGAATTGTCTCAGTTGAGATGCTACAGTCCTGTCATCAGGAGATCAGAAGTTTGTCGCTTGCCGTATGACGATGGAACGTCGGCTGGTAGGAATTGACAAAGAGCGGTCAGGTGCATCACCTTGCAGTAGTTTAATATATATAAAACAATCGAAAATAGAAAATATCAAATGTTTAAAATAAGGAAATGTATGAATTTAAGGGTAAAATAAGATATTTTTTAATTTGCTGCAACACGTCTTAAAAAAGTTGGGACGGGGCAACAAAAGTCTGGAAAAAGTAAATGTCATTAAAATAAAACAGTTGGAGAAACATTCAGTAACTAATGAGGTTAATTGACAGCAGATCAGTAAGATGTTGGGTATAAATAGTGTATCTTAGAGATGCAGAGTCTCTCTAAAGTAAAGATGGGCGGAGCTTCACCAGTCTGTGAAAGACTGCTTCTATAAACTGTGGAACAATTTCAGTAATGTTGAATAATGCTCCTCAATGTCAAATTGCAAAACTGTTGAACATCGCTTCATTTACAGAACATAATATCATCAAAAATTTGAAAGAACCTGGAGAAATCTCTGTGCACGAGGGACAAGAGCAAAAATCAGTATTGGATGGCTGTGATTTTTGGGGTCTCACTGCATTTAAAACAGTCATGATCCTGTAATAGAAGTCACTGCATGGGATCATTAACACCTCCAGAATTCATTGTCTTTGTACACAGTTTACTTCATAATCCACAAATGCAGGTTGAATCTCTTTCATGCAGAGAAGAAGGCATGCATGAACATGATCCAGAAACGCCACAATCCTCTCTAAGACTAAGCTCATTTAAAATGTTCTTCTGTACATGTTACTTTCTTTTTGACACCATATCCTCCAGACTAAAGAGGAGAGGGACCATCTGGCTTGTTATCAGTGCTCAGTTCTGAAAGCTGCATCTCTGATGGTATGGGAGAACATTAGTGCCTGTGGAATGGCCAGCTTGCACATTTGGAAAGGTTTCATCAGGGCTGAATGATATATATTCAGGTTTAGAGAAACAAATGCTTTCAGTCAGTAAACGCTATTTTGGGGATGGACTTACATTTGAGTAAAGACACGGCATCTATTAGACTCGCATGACGTCTTAGTAGAAGAGTCCGGGTGCAGAACTGACCTGCCTGCAGTCTAGACCTTTCATCATTTGAAAACATTTGGAGCATCATGAAACAAAAAGAACTGTTGAGCAGATAGAATCCTGTATCAGAAACATATGGGACAATATTCCTCTGTCAAAACTTCAGCAACTGGTCTTCTCAGTTCCCAGATGACGTGATGCTACACAGTAGGAAACACGGCCCAGTCAAAAAACCTTTTTTGAGACGTGTTGCAGCCATGAAAGTCTAAATGATCTTTTTTTCCTTTAAAATGGTATAAATTCTGTTTAAACATTTGATGATTTTTTCTGTTTTATTGTAAACAGTATATTGATTAATGAGATTTGCAAATCATTGCGTTCTGTTTTTATTTACATTCAGCAGTGTCCCCACTGTATATATATATATATATATATACTTCAACACTCTGTACACTCCCACACATTGACTGCCTGTAAGTGTATGCAGGTCACATTCCCATGTGCTGCAGTGTCTTTGCATCCCTCTGTGGTTTCCTAAACCTCTTAGTGTGTGAAATTCGATGGTGCTGTTCACAACATCAAGGACAAGTGCTGATTAGTTGTCATCTGTGCCTGGGAGCTTCATCCTTCTGCCTTTTTCTCCAGTCTAGGCAGCAGTAATGAGAACGCCTGTCAACAATTAGCGCAAATATTATGCATAGTGCAAAACTTAATTGAGAGATGAAGCCCTTACGACTTCTTTGCAAAGCATGTTCTGCTTCCGTCAGCTAGAAGTCAAAACGTTTTCCGATACCTTCATCTTACACTGTAATGTTTGCTCTCATGGTGGTCGATTAGAAAAGCACAACATCCAGCTGTGGCAATCATTCAACGTTTCAGCATCGAATGTTACGTTACATACGTTTATACCTTCATTATCTCGCAGCTGCCGCTTTTGCTCAGATGTTTTTGGAGAAGCTGGGGACCGGTCCGAGAGACACATTGTTCCAGGCAGAGTCTGGCGGACATCCAAACCATCTGCACGACTTCATGTTCACACAGACTGTGTTTGCAGGATTGCTGATGGACTGCTTTCCCCCCAGGGGTCCGTTTTATGAGCAGGAAATGAACATCATCATCATCTAAACACTGAAATTAAATTAAAGTGAGGATTATTGAATATTACAGAAGTTTATATTTTACAGCCAGTAGCAAAAACAGCTTCTGGATAAAACATATTCCATTTGTAGCACAATTGCCCCTGTCAGGGGCTTCTTCTACGACGTTCTTGCCGTGAAATCCTCGTTGCTCGGTTCCACCGTTTTTTTTGTCTGCTGCGACAGACATCGAGTCGGCGAAGGTCGAGGCGTTTCGTGGAAGCTTTGTTGTTTATTTAACAAGTTTCTGCAGTGTAATATGTCTCCCGGTTCGACTTCCTTCTAATTCATAAGCGAGCGGCGAAAGCCTTCAGCATCTGCTTGTTGAAAACGGACACGATTGTGCTGCTGCTCAGATCCGCTGCGAGCTGCTTTCATAGACTTGGCAGAAAAGTCCTTAATTAAATGCACATACAAAGCTGGGAACACTCTTGTGCCTGAAAGCCTTGTTATTACTGTGTGTGTGTGTGTGTGTGTGTGTGTGTGTCTATGTACAGACTCTATAATAAGTATTATGAATGATGATGTCGTTTATAGAGTCCGAAGCTAAAAATGACCAAATTTCAGGTTTGTATTAAATTACGATGAGTTACGAGGGTCCGGTTTTTCAAACTTATAATGATGATACGACAAAATAGTAAAATATGTAAAGTTTTCTGCAGCAGGCAAAGTAGCAGCGCTGCCAGGATGTACGCAACAGCTCAGTTGTCACGTGTTTGGTGTTTCAAGGCCCGATTTCAGCTCTTGTCTCTCTTCTTTCTATCGGCATTGAAACACTGATACACAGCGCGGAGGTGTGCTCCTCACCGCTCATTTCATGTGGCTCCGCCCTCCGCTCGTGACCCGTCACTTGTCCATGCGGCCGCTGCCACAGAAATATATATACTGTATAGTTTATATAAAGTGTGGTACTGTAAATTGCTCTGTTTTGCTAAATGATGTACTGGTATGTGTTAAATTATTAACTACATCATACTGAGCAGTATTCTTTAAGACTCCTGGCCATGTCTCCACTTACTGTACGTCATCTTCATCGTGATACCTGTAATGAAAACAGAGTGCGTTTGGGCAGAACTGAATCGATCTTGACGTCTGTGGTGAAACCTAACGAGGAAAACCAGTTATTTTGATTACTGCCTTATATAGAAGGCTAATAAAATGCATTCACGTCGGCAGCTTAATCAATATCAACGATATTAAAGGAAATAGATCTCTATTCTATCATTTAGTGTGTGTGTGTGTGTGTGTGTGTGTGTGTGTGTGTGTGTGTGTGTGTGTGTGTGCATTGGAAACAGCAGAGAAGATACAGAATGGCCCCTAACATCCTTCTTACCTCCTCACCTACACCAGTGCCTGACTCTACTAACACACTTGTAGCTAAATGAGCACAAATCTTTAAAATCTAGTGGAACATCTTCACAGAAGAGTGGAGCTCATTATAAGAGCAAAACAGAGACACATTCTGGCTTCTTGCCAGTTAATTATTGTTTGCTGAGCATCAGATCATTGGCCTGCACCTTGACCTTGTTCCTTGATTGCGGAGAAGAATGAAGTCTCGTATCCCTGACAACACGTGTCTCTTCATTGTTTTGAGAGCTTTGTAAAAACATCTCACCTTCTTCTGTAGGTCCTGCAGGATCTTAATTGCATATTTATGTCTGATTTATCCCAGAAGTGTGTGACCTCCTGCTGCTAAAAGTGTTTTTATTTAAATACACATCTCGAAATTTCTTAATGATCCTGATGCATTCAAATGGTTACACATATCCTCAAAAATCTTTGCAAGCACCTTCTCCTGGCCAAACGAACATCTCTCATGTCTATATCAGAGTTCAGCAACAGGGTCATTGGTGGTTTTTATCCTCCAGAGATGTACATTCTGTGGCACTTAAATCATGAGTCAGGAGCTGTGGCTTCATTGTACCTGTGAGTTCTAGTAAAGGGGGTGTGGCTTCATTGTACCTGTGAGTTCTAGTAAAAGGGGTGTGGCTTCTTTGTACCTGTCTGTTCTACTAAACGAGGAGTGGCTTCTTTGTACCTGTGAGTTCTAGTAGAGGGGGTGTGGCTTCTGTGTACCTGTGAGTTCTAGTAAAGGAGGTGTGGCTTCTTTGTACCTGTAAGTTCTAGTAGAGGGGGTGTGGCTTCTTTGTACCTGTGAGTTCTAGCAAAGGGGGTGTGGCTTATTTGTACCTGTGAGTTCTAGTAAAGGGGGTGTGGCTTATTTGTACCCATGAGTTCTAGTAAAGGGGGTGTGGCTTCTTTGTACCTGTGAGTTCTAGTAAAGGAGGCGTGGCTTCTTTGTACCTGTCTGTTCTACTAAAGGAGGTGTGGCTTCTTTGTACCTTTCAGTTCTAGTACAGGAGGCGTGGCTTCTTTGTAGCAACAATGATAAATAGTGTCCCCTTGTGGAGAATCTTCCTTTTGTTAGATGCGAGTGAGCTCGTGGAAGAGCCAGGACCATGATGTCTTACATCTACCAGGTACAATGCAGAAATTGAGCCCTCGAGCTTGGAGTAATCCGTCTGGTAGTGCATGATGCCTAGTTAGCTGTAGCTCCTCGCTCTTTTCCAGAGCCTCGAGGAGCAGCTTCTGATTGCAGCAATGTTTTCTCTGCCTCGCTGCAGTGCCACATTTTCATTCGTCACTCCAGCGCGAGATCAAAGAGGCTGTAAATCCACCAGAATTTTTATGCCTTCTGTGGCCATTACATTGAAATGATGCATCACAGTGCAGGGCTTTAATACAGCAGGCTTTCAGTACGCTGATGAACGAACGTGTGCCCCTGGAAATAAGCTGCAAATCACAGTTTCTCCTGCTGGAGCTCGAGGTTTTTAAACGGTGCTCTGGGAATAAATGTGGAATGATTTCAGGTGTAAAGGATCAAAGAATCAGAGTAAATATTTGTTTCTTGCTCAATGTGTTTATGAACCTGCGACTATTTGGAACTACATGATTTAAACTCTGTTTTTTGGAGTGTGTATGCAGGTGTTGTTGAAAAGACTGTTCCCTAATCTCCTCAAGTCTTTCAGTCTAATTAAAGGAGGCGTGGCTTCTTTGTACCTATCAATAATAGTGAGGAGGTGTGGTCTCTTTGTGTCTACCAATTCCATTAAAGTAGGCGTGGTTTCTTTAAAACCTGTCAGTTCTCTAGTAAAGTAGGCGTGGTTTCTTCATACCTGTCAGTGTCTAGTAAAGTAGGTGTGGCTTCTCTGTACCTGCAAGTCCTAATAATGTAGGCGTGGCTTCTTCATACCTGTCAGTGTCTCGTAAAGTAGGTGTGGCTTCTTTGTACCTGCCAGACCTAATAAGGAGGCGTGGCTTCCTTATACCTTTCAGTTCTAGTAAAGTAGGTGTGGCCTCTTTATGCCTATTATTCTCAGAATTGGTCTCTTTGTACTTGTTATAGGAGACCTATTCCCCCATGATGGTATGGCTCTTGCTCTTGATAATCCTAGTGAAGAACGTTCATCTTCTTTCTCTGTTATCTCCTCTGGAAAATGACCAAAGACACTCCAGCTTCTTGCCCCCTTTCCATCTCCTCATCCAGGTTTGTATTCTCTTTTTATCCTAACTGTTCATTTTTTGCCCCAATCAAGTAACCTGGCTCTTCTGGAGGCCGGCTTGAGGTTAATTGGTTGCCTTAATGATCTCTTCTGGATCATTTCAGGACACTCTAGCTGGGATTTTATGATCTGTTGTAAAAATAAACGTCCTCGGGTTTTAGATGGCGCTTGTTCAGGGGGTTTCGGCTTTATTAGCCATGCTGCTGGTGTGTTTGCTTTTATATTCTCTATGTTGAGGTGGGAGCTCAGTGGTTAAGGCTTTGGACTTGGGATCGGAAGGTCACTGCCGGGCCCTTGTGAAAGGCCCTTCCCTACTCAGTTATCAGTCGCTCTGGATAAGGGCGTCTGCCTAATGCGACAAATGTAAATGTACATTTTTAGATGTTTCTACTGATAGGTTTGGATACAGTGGATAAATGAGGCGTATATGTAACTGCCTTGTGCTGGAAAATCCAGTGATATTTTAAATGCACCTGTTTTTTTTTTCTATTTTAGTTCTAACAAAAGCTCTGTTTTGAGTTGGGGCGTGTATTTTTAGCAGAGCTGCTGGTCTACACCAGGTTGTTGAACGATTATGTAATTTAGGAGTACTGATGTCAGAAACATCTATTTTTCACCAGCCATTATCATTTATAGACTGTCTTTTAGTCACGACTGTGGAAATGGACTACACGGACTATGTTTTTAATCAGCCACTACACTGCACTTTTATGATTTCTGGCTAATTACATTCATATAAAGTCTGATCTCAGACCACACTGTTTGTCTCAAGCTTGTCGTTTGCGGTCGTTGTTGTCTTTTACAGTCCTCTGCTTCGTGCTCTTGCCATATCATTTGTTGAACACACACACACACACACACACACACACACACACACACCTTTTAAACTGCTGTTTATTCTGCATTAAAAGACTGTGACACATTCAGAAGTCGAGTCAGGTGATTGATATGTTCTCTATAGAACATGGTGTGCATGAGAGGTGGAAGCCTTCTAATAAATCAGAGATGCTGCTGGGCTTCCATGGCTATGGAGCTGGTGTTAATGGGCAAGGTGAGGTTCTCTGCCACATGAACAAACACCAAGAAAATGTGGTGCTCCTGAAGATCTCCACGGAGGTGCAATGGAGTTGATGTGCAGGTGAATCTGTCACTTTGTGCTCCTGAAGTCACTCTTGCTTGGTCCTTGTTCAGAGACCGGTTGCTCCACAGCAGTTTTTTTGGCCACGAGTGTTTCTTTTTTACGCCTCACATGTTGCTTCACATCTAGGAGAAGTTTGTCTTATGAAATCCTTCATCTCTTTCAATTGCATATGTTTTAATCGCTTATAATTATTAAGCACTGCCCTTTTCCGCCTTTCATTTCTTGTTCCTCTTTTGATTTCCTGCAGACTACAACATAAAGTCCTGCACCTCCCACATTCACACATTACACTGAGAGCATTTGTTTTGAGCATATAAATAGTCCTGAGATCATTTCCAAAGCCACCTACAATGTTCACAGAGTGTAGATTTTGCTATAAAACAGAAAACTTCAGCATTGAAGTCATGTCTTTAAGACGGTTGTCTAGTCAAGGCACAATTACTTTCTGCTTACGTTTACGACATTTGGCAGAAGCTTTTACCCAGAGCAGTTGAGGGTTAAGGGCCTTGCTCAGGGGCCCAACAGTGGCAGCTTGTTGGAGCTGGGATTTGAACTACCAACCTTCCAATCCAAAGACCAGTGCCTCTACCACTGAGCTGCTGGACCAAATCCTTGTTCTCCTTTGTCCGATGACGTTAAAGGTACCTTTGATGATGTCCTGAGTCTCTGCTGGTCTCTAATTAGCTGCAAGAGACTGTCAGTAATCTAAACTCATTATCTGTGTGCATCCAAACACAATGAACCTGAGGAAGAGAGGAGTTTATAGTATTCACCCTGGAATGACTTTGGGCTCAGAGTCAATTATCGTATATTTTCTAAGTGGTTGTTGGTTTGACGATTTTTCTTGCCATGGCAGAAGTATAAAAAGACTCTTGGTGAACTCATATATAAAATCCAGAGGTTTCTATTCTATGACTTGCAGTGAAGGTAATAGTTTTGTGGTTAAAGCATTGGACTGTGGGTCTGAAGGTCATGGTTTTAAAATCCCACCCACACCAAGCTGCTGCTCCTGTGTCCCTGAGCAAGTCTTCATAACTTCATAACTGCTTAGCAGCAATAAAGATAAACACACCTTTTATTTATGAACTAAAAGCATTTTTTTAAAGTATAATGCCATCAATAGTCTAAATGTCCAGCAATTTATTCCAAAACCCTTTTAAATGCAGTTAGAATTAATATTAATTATTAAAACTGTAGTTTACTAGAATCGATTAATTTAATAAAAAAAATATTTACAATGTATTAAAAAAATGTATCTCAGAATAAATAATCGGTTACACCACTGGTCCCCAACCCCCGGGCCTTTGTGGAAAATGACCAGATTTTCTCCTCCACATCTGTCTATGACTCACTCTTGATGCAGGTCATGATGCCTCGGTCACATGACTACCTCCATCCACTACCTTCTTAAAGGAGCTCCGGTCACATGACTACCTCCATCCACTACCTTCTTAAAGGAGCTCCGGTCACATGACTTACCTCCATCCACTACCTTCTTAAAGGAGCTCCGCTCACATGACTTACTTCCATCCGCTACCTTCTTAAAGGAGCTCTGGTCACATGACTTACCTCCATCCGCTACCATCTTAAAGGAGCTCTGGTCACATGACTTACCTCCATCCACTACCTTCTTAAAGGAGCTCCGGTCACATGACTTACCTCCATCGGCTACCATCTTAAAGGAGCTCCGGTCACATGACTTACCTCCATCCACTACCTTCTTAAAGGAGCTCCGGCCGCTAACGTATAATACATTGCCGCTAAATTCAAACCCCCAAGAGAGCAAAATGAACAAAAATCAACACACATGGATTCACGTTTATTATTAGATTTAGAAAATACCAGTTTTTATGGTCGTATGATTTTATTTTGTTGTATTTATCCACAACAAATTAAAGACCGGTCCGAGAAAATATTGTCCGCCATTAAACCGGTCCATGGAGCAAAAAAGTTTGGGGTCTGCTTGGTTACACCACAAGTGAAGATATTTAAAGAGTGCTATTTGCTGATTTAACCAGTTTCATGAGAACACAACACCTTTTATTATGTGTTCCATCAACACAGACTGCAGTTTGGGGTTTGTGGGCACCTGACCATAAGCTTGGAATGTGCTATTTAAACCTCCTGTTTCACATTTAGTCCCCATTTACTCTTCTAGGAAGAAGTTCCAATAGATTTTAGAGATTTGTGCTCATTCAGAAACACAAGGGTGATGTAGGTGAGAAGGTGAGGAGGCCTGGGGTGCAGTCAGCATTCACATTATTTGTTCAGTAGAGCTCTGTAACAGGAGATCTTCCACTCCAAACCATGTAAAGCAGATCTTCCTGGAGCTGGCTTTGTGCACAGGGGCATCGTCATGCTGGAACCGGTTTGGGTCTTGTAGTTTTAGTGAAGTGAAAAGTTCATTCTCCTGCATCCAAAGACATCCTACTCAACTGGGGAAGAACCACATATGGCAGAGAAAGTCAGGTGTCTCAGTACTTATTACGAGATCATGTTCACTCAGTAGGTAATCTGCTTAATTGCATTAATAATTAAATCTATTCTTTCATGTTTGCCTAATAACCTTCATACGTCCTCATGACATGTTCATATTGTCTTATTGCTTATAAAGTGTGCATCATCATACATCTATCATTTACTCGCTAGTGTATAGCGATATATAGTATATGCAAGTATGAATTTTATCCTCCATTCATTTCGGTCTTCTCTGTGTTTCGTTTTGAATTGACGTCAGGATGCGATCCTGGTTTTACAGAGCAGGTGGAATTGATTTTTTATGCATGTGCCCTTAGAGTCAATTGATATGGTAATGTATTCGAATTCAATAATAAAAAAAAAGCCGTAAGAATGTACGCATCATCAATCTGGCGAATTCTCATCGGGCCAATGTTTTTCGGTTGAAGGACCAGACTGGAATATTGGGCATAAAGCATACGTAGGTACAGAATATCAATCAGTCAGCATGTATTCACAGTAGTGATGTGCGTCTCCATAACCGAGGCGGATGCGATTCGCGTCTCGATGCATAGCCAATGATACGATATATTAAAGTTACACATGAAGCAGCCGCTGATGCGATTCGATACGATTCCCTCATTATGATGCAGTGCGATCCGATTTACATTCAATTTAACACCATGCGATTTAATGCGATACGATGCGATAGAATAAATTGAATGCTTTGCAATTCAAAATGGTGGCTAGTTCATTTTCAGAGCACATCTACTAATAACTATATATGAATAAAAAACATTTCTACCGATGCAAATTTATTAAAAATGATGCATCGAGATACAAATTGTATACTATACACCCTTTTTTAAATCGATGCATCACATCGTTAACTTCTATGCCGATGCACCGCTGCGACTATCTGAATCTCTCTGAATCTCTCATTTACACGGATAAAATCATTTGATTGATATAAAAATGCCTCAAAACAATGTCTTCCAAAGGCTATTTCTTGCTACTGAAAAATGAGTAACATGGATATTGCATGTTATATTGTTTCTTCTCTGATGAGCAACAATATATCATATCTGAATCTTTAGACAAAGCTGCAGAAAAGGCGTGGCTAATGTATTCAGGGTTGTACAAAGAGGCAAAGGGTCATGGGTCCCCAGGGGGCGGTGTTTAGCTTTTAGTGATGCCATTCAGAGATCGGATTGGCCAGGGCTCTTCGAGTAGGAGGGATGTAATATGGAGTAGAAGGAAAATGGGGGGAGGCTTCAGGCCATCACGGTCAATCATTTGTCCACTGCTGCTTAGATCTTTGCACATTGGTTGTGTTGCGATAAACAGAGGAAACGAGGTGGGACAGAGGAGACTCATTCACTGGCGTGATTTGTAGGTGCCGTGGTGCTGACTGGTGCCTCACAGCAGCTGATTGAAACACCAGCTTCAGAGGTGTGATTTCCCCGAAGAGCGCTTTTGTCGAGGTGTGTACAGAATGTGATCTAAGAGTGGTGACATGCTGTGAGAGGTGATACGAGGAATACGAGTGCTGGTGTGTAAATCTGGGTTTTGTGTGTGTGTGTGTGTGTGTGTGTGTGTGTGTTGGGAGAGGTGAGGTTGCCTGTCCTAACTAAGTTCATGCTTCTTTGGTTGATTATGAGCTGTAATGTCTGGTGATGGAAGGCATCATAATGGCTGATAGAGAGAGAGAAAGAGAAATAGTGAAAAGCAGTAACAAAAGCCCCTCTGAGAGGCTGCTGGCAGTGATGGGGTGTGTGTGTGTGTGTGTGTGTGTGTGTGTGTGTGTGTGTGTGTGTGTGTGTGTGTGTGAGACTCAGAATTAATCACTGCCACTCCCTTTCCAAGTGGAATACAGGATGAATTCTGCCTCTCTGGCCGTGTCGTTCTCTTCCTTAACCATTAAACCACCAAACCCTGATAACACCACACGCATATCCGTCACCCTCTGGTACACAAGTGAGTGTGTTGACTGAATTGATCGTATGCAGTTAAATGGAAAGTTTTAAGACTGTGGTGACCTGCGATGTTGTATGGTTTACAGACAGTGGCATTGACAGAAAGAGTTGAAGATGCTGTGATGTTCATCAGGAGTGACGAGGATTTAGAAACAGGATTAGAAACGAGTTTATTAAGGGAAAAAGTGTATTTTGGGACAAGGTGAGGGAGGTGTGATTGAGATGGTTTGGACATGTACAGAGAAGAGACATGGGGTATATCAGTCGAAGAATGCTGAGGATGGAGACACCAGGAAGGAGGAAAAGAGGATGGTAAAGGAGGAGGATTATGGATGTGGTAAGGCGGCACCATTTCTAGGCATAGACAAAGTAGGCGGTTGCCTAGAGCTCAACCAGCTGGGGGTACCAGTGAGCGCCCCCTGCAGCGTCGCTGCCCTCGCCCTTGCTCATTTAAATAATTTATCTGTTTTTCTGCTATAGTCTAAAATAGATTATTGTTTACATACTCAAATACAGGGAATTTTGCAATGATTATTAAATGTTTTTAACTTTTTTATTTTATGGCAGGTTGTGAATGATTGGTATGGTTTGTGGGTGGAGCATTGTGGTGGGAAAGCGGATCCCACTGGGTGGGGGACAATAGGAATCTCACCAAGGTGTAAAAAAGCCAGAAATGGTGGGAAGACATGCATGCAGAAAGAAGTAGATGTGGCGGTATGGAGACGGATGATCCGCTGTGGAGACTCCTAACGGGAACAGCCGAAAGGAGGAGAAGTATTGATTATATGCATTGATGACTTGCCTACTTGCATATGTAGGCTATTCCAGGCTGTTCAGGCGAAAAATAAATGCTCTTTATACAGACTGAATGCCCATGTAGGATGGTGTCCAGGCCCCAGTGCTTTGGACAAGCCAGATACCACGTGCACCTCGTAAATAAAGAGCTGTCCAGGTCAATAACAGTAAGTGATCAGGCACTGAGCAGTTAAAGTGGTCCAGCTTCCTACCGTGTTGGATTGAGGCATTGCTGCTCGGCTGAGAGGATCGATGGGATTCAACAGAGCTTGAGTCTATGGGTGTAATTTGGTCTCATTTGTTATTGTCTGTACTTGTCTAAGCATTTGGTTGTGTGTTGTTTGTTCTGTCCTCATTCGGCCTTTGTGACTGGGGCAGCAGAATTTTCTAAACAGGGCCCTGAATTGGAAATTATTTAACTCGGACTTGTCCTCAGTATCTATGATGAAGGCAAAAGTGCATTTTATTCGTCACATATACATTACAGCACAGTGAAATTCTTTCTTCACATATCTGAGGTCAGAGCACAGGGTCAGCCATGATACAGCACCCCTGATGCACAAAGGGTTAAAGGCCTTGCTTAAGGGCCTAAAGAGTGGCAGCTTTTCAATACTGGGGTTTGAACCTCCAGCCTTCCAATTAATAACCCAGAGCCTTAACCACTAAGCTGCCACTTTCCCCAATGCAGATAAACACGCTCTCGGCAAAGGACCTCTTCTAAAGACCCCCGGGTGGCACATGTGTTGTTAAGGAAATTACGAGCTTGAATCACAGTGATGCGACAGCTATTTATGGTCCAGAAGAGTACATTAGGCATGATCTCTGGGTGGAAGATTCAGTGATGCTAACAGTTCAATAAAATCTAAAGACTTCATGTGTCTGGTAGCTTAGAGTAAGAGTTGGTGTTTAATACACTTAAAACCTTGAGGGTCAAATAAAGTACAGCCTACCCAAAGCAATTTAACATTACAGTAAGTGGTCTATATCGTTTGTTAGCACAAGGACAGAGTTTTTTCTGCATGAGAAAAACCCATTTATTGCAATGTCTCTTCTTTTCTGTCTCAGGACTGAAGCTCCTCAGCGATGGACAGCCAGTGAGCGTCTCTCTCTTTCTATGGCTCAGAGAAAAAGGCCTGGGGCCAGCAGCAGCAGCATGGCTTCAGCAGAGCTCCATGCTCCAGCACCATGCCCCTGCCCTGCCCCTTATCCCAGCAAAGAATGTGAAGAACAGCAAGATTCTGAAACCCCCGTACCCCCTTACTGTGACCAGGAGGAGGTGGACCTGCCTAGCAGCCATCCTGCCACCCCAGATCACACCCACGTTAACTACCATGGCCATCCAGACAGCCTTGATGGAGACTCAAGCTCGGATTATGTGAACAATACATCTGAGGATGAAGAGGACTATGATGAAGGGCTACCTGAAGAAGATGAAGGAGTGACATACTACATTCGTTACTGTCCCGAGGATGACAGTTACCTAGAGGGGATGGACTGCAATCAGGGCAGATATGGGCATGCTAAGCCACCCCCAGACACAGACGAGTGCCAGGAAGCAGTGGAGGAATGGGTGGAGGGTCAGGGCGAGGTGCGATGTGAAGTTCTAGAGCAGGACTCTGACCAGCAAATATATGACGGAAGACCTGAACCAGTCCTCGATCACCATCCACACCATCAGTACCATCACCAGGACCAAGCTCTTCCTAGAAGCCAAGAACAAGAAGAGGAGGATGAGGAGAGTGAGGAGTATTGTGCTAATGAAGAGGAAGGACCTGAGGAGGAACAAGACCAAGAGGCGTACACAGGGGACTACTATGCCCCAGAAGACAATGGGAACTCCATGTATGCGGGCCACAAGTGCGTAGAGGGGGAAACTGGTGAAGAGACAGAGGAAGACATTGATCAGATTGTGGCTGAGATTAAAATGAGCATGAGCATGGGCAGCCTGAGCAGTGGGACTGATCAGAGCCCGGAGGAGATGACACCGGTACCAAGGCATTACCAAGCTGAAGCTGAGCCCAAAGTCGAACAAGCACCTTACCCTCCACCACACCGGCATGACGGCAGACCCAAAACCCTCAACATTCCCTCTGCAGGGCACAACCCACAGCCCCAGAGAAGCTCAAAAGGGCACTTGCACACCCCAGAGGAGAGGAGGAGATGGGCACAGGAGCAGCGCAGGGAACAGGTAAGAATGGGAGTCCACTGCAACCTCGACCATAGTAGATTTTACTTACTAAAGATAAATAAATTAATCAGTCATGTTTCTATATTTGATATCAGCCACTAAAGACATTCTATGGTTTAAGTGTATGTACACTGCCCAAAATTACACAAGTCCTAAGAGGTCATGCATTATGATATTTCTTTCTTTCTTGTATTCTTGTGATTACGACTTAAGAAACATTGTTTCTTTGTGATCAGTAATTAATTTTACTGGGTATTCAGCATAAGAACATGTTCTAGAGGCAGCATTAAAACAGCATCCTGAAAAATTAAATCCAGATAACGAGAATACACACAAGAACAAAACACTAAAATGCATGTCCTCTTAGGACTTCTGTACAAAATATAAACCTCAGAGTGAAAATGTAGTCAGACACCGACCGTTGAACATCATGCAAAGAAAATAAGTACAACAGTTCTGCTAAATGCCCTTATATCTGTTCAGGCATGAGTGCAGGTTTTTCAGTGTAAGTATGAAGAACCTGGTGTGAATGAGACTGTGAAGAAATAATCTACAGGTTAGAATAATCACATTATCTGCTGATTCATGCATGTCAGCTGACAGCCAAGGTCATGTGGTTTTTAAAGGTCGGCTGGCTTTACTGTTTTTGGGGTGTGTCAACAATTCCCCCATTTAGTGTGGTTTCTCCTTATCCTTTCGTTCTTCATCCACATGAAGAAGACGAAAAAGGGCTGACGATGCCGTTGCCATTTGCAGTTTAGCAGACATGATTGAAAAAAGCTACAGGATCCGTTATTAATGATCGCAGCAGGTGTAAAAGATGCTCGCTTTACATGTTCAGTTTCAGTTCTTCCGGTTTCCCTGTTTGGATGCCGAATACAGACTACTGCCACCTGCTGGTGAGAGAGAGTTCTGTTCTCTCATTTAAGTGCAGAACGTATATGCTAGTTGTGTGTGTGTGTGTGTGTTCTAGTGCAAATGTTTTTACTGCCAGGTGATCTTCTGCTAAATGGATAGCTTTATCCAGGGAGGCCAATTTGAGGCTGAAACCACCACCAACAGGATTCATCAAGCTGCTGACCAAAGAGGATGGGTATTTGACCTTTGCAAGTTTTAGGACCCTGAAGTTCCTGCATTGTTGATGCTTGACCCGACACTCGCTGCCACACTATACAGACTCTGCACTACAAGTCCATCTCCACCCTGAGACACCGTTTTCTGTGAATAAAAACTTAGCTTTTTAAAAACGCTCTCCAAAGTGGATAAAGTGGACGAATTTTTTGTCATGTGATGTTGTTTTTTCTCAACATTGCCACAGAATTTTAAAAAGATGGAAAGTAAATAAACGACAGGTGGAAACGACGTGGGCTGAAGCTCGCACGCATTACAGGGATATGAGTGTTTTTAGACGTTTTATCGTGAACCAGAAACTTTCAGGTTACGACTGAAAACAAAAGTGTGGATTCGGAGTGTTTTAGATGCCATTTTCAAATTTATCTGGATTAGTTAAGACGTAGCTTCGTCGTTCTTTAGGTCCCCTGGTGGTTCTAGTGGTTAGGATGTGGCCCGGGATCGATTCCCGGTCAGGGAACCAACCCCAGCCATTAGAGCTGCACAAGCCAGTGCACTCTTAGTGCCGGTCCCAGATAAATGGGGAGGGTTGTGTTAGAAAGGACATCCAGCGTAAAAACATGTGCCAAATCAAACATGCGGATCATGAATACGGATGAGCCGCTGTGGCGCCCCTAATGGGAGAAGCCGAAAGAAAGTTTAGTGTAGACGTAGCATTAAGTGTTCCAAAAGTACAATAATCATCATTTAGGAAAAGTCTTTCTGGACTTCTGTTTACAATAATTATTATGCTATTTTTCCTACAAAGAAGATCATTGATGATAAGATCATACCACCTGATTGCCTGTGAAGGTTAAAGCCAGTGTGATTGAAGTATTTTCAACTTACATCAAAGGCCTGTCATTTTTTTTATTCTTGTTTGGTAGATTTTCCTTATGCAAGAAAAAAACAATACATATTTACATTTTTATTTATTATTCAGAGACTTTACAGCATACTGATAGGACAGTCATCACATGGACAACAATATATGGACACCTAAGCCCAAGATTGGTATGTGCTTTTTGAACATATCATTCACATTTAGTCCTCGTTTGCTGCTATAATATCCTCCACTCTTCTGGGAAGATGCTCCACTGGATTCTGGAGTGTGGTTCTTGAGATTGATACTCATTCAGCCACAGGTAAAGTGATGTAGAGAAGGTCTGGGGTGCAGTCAGTATTCACATTGATCCCAAAGATATTCAGTAGGGTTGAGGTCAGTGCTGTTTAGGAGGCCACTCAAGATCTAATCCAACTCATGTAAACCATCATATCTTTATATAGCTGGCTTTGTGCACAGGGGCATTGTCATGATCTAACAGGTTTGGGTCTCCAAGTACAATTGTGTGCTTTAAGGTTTGTGCGGAATGTTTGGGACGGTCAGGTGTCGCAATGCTTTGGTCCATAAAAAGTATCTACAATGTTCTTTCAGTCATTCTCCTAAACTATTTTTATTTACTTTCTCCTCCGTTTTTATCTGCAAATGCTCTGTTTTCCTATGTGACCGATCCTTTATTAAGAATTCTACCAGCAAATATGAGTTAGTGGTGTTATATTGAGAGCTTTGCACTTCCAAATGGAATGTTTCCTGATCCTGGAAGCACAATCCCTTTCTGTCATGTACTTGCCCACCTCGATCTGCTCCAATACCCTTAGTTTGTGTTAGATTGTGACCACACACGCATCAATAACCTGACCTTTATCACAGCTCATACAGTTCAAGCACATCTGTTCATGACAACAGTCAAACTTCAGGAAGGACCTGTGTGTGTGTGTGTGTGTGTGTGTGTGTGTGTGTGTGTGTGTGTGTGTGTGTTTGTGTGTATATATCAAGAAGTTTTTGTTCTTTTTGTTGTGTTCATTTTGTAACATAGTGGATCTGAAATGATTGTAGCTATGACTCGGGGGTGATCTGGGTCAGACCATTCCACTGAGGACCAGGACACAAAGAGCTTTCTAGCGGGGACTGTCAAATTGTTTTTTCCCCACTTCTCCCTTTGATCTTTTCCATTCTTCATCTTTTGTCATCTGACAAGCTTTGTATTGCTTTCTGGTTTCTAGAGGGTTTATATCCCTGGAGGAATCACACTGAAACTCTAGTGTTTTAATGGAACTTCTTCTTGATTCATTTATCTCTCTCTCTCTCTCTCTCTCTCTCTCTCTCTCTCTCTCTCTCTCTCTCTCTCTCTCTCTCTCTCTCTCTCTCTCTCTGTGTCTCTCTGTGTCTCTCTCTCTCTGTCTCTCTCTCTCTCTCTCTCTCTCTCTCTCTAGGTGTCAAACAGTACAGAGCAGCCAAGAAAACAGCAGCGCTCCGATCTCAATGGACCTCTGGAGAACAACAACGTCCCTGAGGTGGATCTATTAATTTCTGATCTACAGAAACAATCAGATTTGTTTTATTTATATCAGGGATCATTGAAGGAAAAGGAACTGATCTCACTTTTACAGTAAAACACACAGTCTTCATCAGCACTTTGTAATTTATTTTATTGCTTGCAAGAAGAATAGCCAAAGCATTTGATTGACAACTGATTTTTCGATGGAAAACCAGCATTAAGTGTTTCAGAAAGGTGTCAGACCACAGTCTCCTGGTTTTCTGAAGAATATTTCCTTTTCACTGGTTATTGGAAGATCTGATCATTTTACTGACTTGGTTCATCAAAATGAAGGAGTCATTTTATTTTGTTCCTTTGATCAGAAACAATATAAAGTGTTTGATTTTCAATAAGCAGATCCCCAGCATGCCAACATACACCAGCTTTTACTAAAGTTCAATCATTTCATCATTTCATCAATCATATATATATATATATATATATATATATATATATATATATATATATATATATATATATATATATATAAATATATAAGTGAGTAGCGTATATGGGAGTCACGTGAGTCAAAAGGTAAATGACTCAGTTCTGGTTCCTGTACATGACCCACAGGAGATTTTGCGATCCTAACCCTAACCCTTACCCTAACCCTTACCCTAAACCTTACCCTTAACCTAACCCTTACTCTAACCCTTACCCTTACCCTTACCCTAACCCTTACCCTAACCATAACTCTAACCCTTACCCTAACCCTAACCATAACCCTTACTCTAACCCTTACCCTAACCCTTACCCTAACCATAACTCTAACCCTTACCCTAACCCTTACCCTAACCCTTAACCTAACCATAACTCTAACCCTTACCCTAACTCTAACCCTTACCCTAACCATAACCCTAACTCTTACCCTTACCCTTACCCTAACCCTTACCCTAACCATAACTCTAACCCTAACCTTACCCTTACCCTAACCCCTACCCTAACCCTTACCCTAACCATAACTCAACCCTTACCCTAACCCTTACTCTAACCCTTACCCCAACCCTTACCCTAACCCTAACTCTAACCCTTACCCTAACTCTTACCCTAACCCTTAACCTAACCATAACTCTAACCCTTACCCTAACTCTAACCCTTACCCTAACCATAACCCTAACTCTTACCCTTACCCTAACCCTTACCCTAACCATAACTCTAACCCTAACCCTTACCCTTACCCTAACCCCTACCCTAACCCTTACCCTAACCATAACTCGAACCCTTACCCTAACCCTTACTCTAACCCTTACCCCAACCCTTACCCTAACCCTTACCCTAACCATAACTCTAACCCTTACCCTAACTCTTACCCTAACCCTTAACCTAACCATAACTCTAACCCTTACCCTTACACTAACCCTAACTCTAACCCTTACCCTAACCATAACCCTAACTCTTACCCTTACCCTAACCCTTACCCTAACCATAACTCTAACCCTAACCTTACCCTTACCCTAACCCCTACCCTAACCCTAACCCTTACCCTAACCATAACTCAACCCTTACCCTAACCCTTACCCTAACATAACTCTAACCCTTACCCTGACCGTTACCCTAACCATAACTCTAACCCTTACCCTAACCATAACTCTAACCCTTACCCTAACCCTTACCCTAACCATAACTCTAACCTAACCCTAACCATAACTCTAACCCTAACCCTTACCCTTACTCTAACCATAACTCTAACCCTAACCCTTACCCTAACCATAATGCTTACCCTAACCATAACCCTAACCCTTACCCTAACCATAACTCTAACCCTTACCCTAACCATAACCCTTACCCTAACCATAACCCTAACTCTAACCCTTACCCTAACCCTTACCCTAACCATAACCCTTACCCTAACCCCTACCCTAACCCTTACCCTTACCCTAACCATAACTCTAACCCTTACCCCAACCATAACTCTAACCCTTACCCTAACCATAACCCTTACCCTAACCCTTACCCTTACCCTAACCCTAACCCTTACCCTAACCATAACTCTAACCCTTACCTAACCATAACCCTAACCCCTACCCTAACCATAACTCTAACCCTTACCCTAACCATAACCATAACCCTAACCCTTACCCTAACCCTAACCCTAACCCTAACCCTTACCCTTACCCTAACCCCTACCCTAACCATAACTCTAACCCTTACCCTTACCCTAACCCTTACCCTAAACCTTACCCTTACCCTAACCCTTACCCTTACCCTAACCCTAACCCCTACCCTAACCATAACTCAACCCTTACCCTAACCCTAACCCTAACATAACTCTAACCCTTACCCTGACCGTTACCCTAACCATAACTCTAACCCTTACCCTAACCATAACTCTAACCCTTACCCTAACCCTTACCTAACCATAACTCTAACCCTTACCCTAACCATAACTCTAACCCTAACCCTTACCCTTACTCTAACCATAACTCTAACCTAACCCTTACCCTAACCATAATGCTTACCCTAACCATAACCCTAACCCTTACCCTAACCATAACTCTAACCCTTACCCTAACCATAACCCTTACCCTAACCATAACTCTAACCCTTACCCTAACCATAACTCTAACCCTTACCCTAACCCTTACCCTAACCATAACCCTACCCTAACCCTTACCCTTACCCTAACCATAACTCTAACCCTTACCCCAACCATAACTCTAACCCTTACCCTAACCATAACCCTTACCCTAACCCTTACCCTTACCCTAACCCTTACCCTAACCATAACTCTAACCCTTACCTAACCATAACCCTAACCCCTACCCTAACCATAACTCTAACCCTTACCCTAACCATAACCATAACCCTAACCCTTACCCTAACCCTAACCCTAACCCTAACCCTTACCCTTACCCTAACCCCTACCCTAACCATAACTCTAACCCTTACCCTTACCCTAACCCTTACCCTAAACCTTACCCTTACCCTAACCCTTACCCTTACCCTAACCCTAACCCTTACCCTAACCCTCACCCTAACCCTTACCCTAAACCTTACCCTAACCCTTACCCTAACCCGCTCTTTGAGACTTCTGAGTCATATTAAAGACTCGTTAAAAATGAATGAATCATTCACAAACGACTCGTCACATAACGACTCGTTATGGATCACAATAACCGATAGTATCCGTTATTTTAGGTACGGCTCGTTGCATCTAGAAATCTGCTGCTCCGAATAACACCCCAAGATAAAGTAGTGCCAGAGTATTTATTTAAACGAGTTACCAATAATGACACCAATGAATTTTAGTTATTTATGTTCCACCACATGCAAAACTCTTTCATGGAGCTCAGTGAGGTCTTTAGGAATTGTCTACAATCGCTGTCTGACTCTGGATGAAACTGGTAATAAAAAGACCTTTTTACACACAGACACACAGACACACACACACACACACACACACACACACACACACACACACACACACACACACACACACACACACACACACACACACACACACACAGTTTTTTAGATAGCACATGAAAATCAGATATTTTGGTCTCTCAGGGTTACACAGACTAATGTGTTCATTTCATCTCATGTAGCACATGTTGGAGGAGCCGAAATTGCTCAAGTGGAGTCATTTTTTCTGGGTAATTGCTTTGAGAATAATTAGTGTGCCATTTGTATTCAGATGCATTCGAACACACAGTCTGCAAATTTGGCTCCTCACCGAGCAGAACAACGGCTCTATTAAGGCTGCGGGGTGTTGGATTTGATTGGAGAGGTCTTCTCCAGGTCTTTCTTCCAAGAGCTCCACAATCTGCTCCGTCTCAATTTCTAGAGCAACTCTTTTTCGTCTATGTTTCAGGTTCTGGGTCAAGAGTTCTTTTTCTTCTTAAGTAGCTGCGAAACCTGATATATATATATATATATATATATATATATATATATATATATATATAATATGAGATATTTTTCTGCAGTGTAATGTGGAGAGGAACTTTTCGAGGTCACTGTGCAGGAAGATGATCCAGGGATAGATAACTTTTTATTTTTAAGAATCTGTACATTTCGTCCTGCGTGGCCTTCATTTAATTACCCTGATGGATGCAGCTTTGGGGCTTTTCTCCCAGAGTGCCTTTAATGGGTGAAGATACTTTATCAATGCAGACACTGAGGTGGTTTTGATAAAGCGAATGCTGTGCTGTGTTTTCCTCAGAGACCTCACCACAAAACTGTAGATCAGACGATGAATAATTGATATGACTCTGTACATTGTGTGTCCGATTTAACACTGAATGACCTTCTCGTGAGCCATTCACCAATTAGATACACTGTATTGACAAACGTTTTGGGACACCTGACCTTCCAAGCCATATGTGGTTCTTCACCAGAAGGTTGGAGGCACACAAGTGTCTCTGGATGCAGAAGAATGATATTCTCCCTTCACTTAAACTAGTAGATCCAAACCTGTTCATCCATAAAGATCTGCTTTACATGGTTTGGACTGGAAGATCTCCTGCTGTAGAACTCCAACCACATTGTACAATGAATGTGAACGCTGACTGCACCCCAGGCCTCCTCACCTTCTCAACTACATCAGCACCTAAATTTATTAACACTCTTGTAGCCAAAATCACCACAACATCTAGTGGAACATCTTTCCAGAAGAGTGGAGCTCATTATAACAGCAGATAGGGATTAGATGTGGACTGGGATGTTCAAAAAGAAGCACACACTGTACCAATCTCATGCTCAGGTGTCCACACTTTTGTCCTTATAGTGTATCATTGTGTATCTGTCATATCTTTTTAAAATGTTTAAACACACACACGTTTCATCTTCATTCGTTTTCTTCTTGTTTCCCAGCCATCGAAGAAGACGGCGTCTTTCCCCAGCTTCGTCGATGGTAAGCGGACACTTTGTACTTCTCTCTCCTGCTTTTGTTGATCTTTTCCTGAAATGTCTTCACGTCATGTTAATCATCTCGACAGCAGAAATACCATGTAAAAAAAAACATGGTGCCTTAATGAAAGTATGCGACTCGTACAAAAAAAGTGTTTTTAATGCGTTTTTTTTAGCAATTTGCATAATGACCGAGTAAATTGGTTTCTTTAGATCAGGATATCGTCACTTCAACACTCCGAGAAAAACCCTTTCTGATTGTCGCCGTGTTCCTCAGCAGCATGAACATGAAAAAAAAGACATGAAAGCGGGAGATTCAGTAGATTAGTCAAAGCTGAAAACAGAACCGAAAGAAGATTACTTTGCAAGCTTATTAGATTAGACTCAACTTTGTCATTTTGCCGAATACAAGTACAGATCCAATGAAATAGAGTTAGCAATATATACAGTATATATATATATATATAAGTAGGACTGCAGTAGGGTGTAAAACATTCCTTATACACGACCTGAGGAGGATTAACATGACACTTCAGTGCAAACACTGCATTGTGGAACATACACAAACAAATGATCTTAGTGACAGAGGCTTCTAGAAACATTAATAATAATACAAAGAAAGATTTTTACACATCGTCCAGTCAGGAAAATGTCATACGTTAGATATAAACTTCTTCTTCTTCTTCTTCTTCTTTCGGCTTCTCCCATTAGGGGGCGCCACAGCAGGTCGTCCGTCTCCATCCCCCCCTGTCCTCTACATCTGCCTCTTTCACACCATCTACCTGCATGTCTTCCCTCACCACATCCATAAACCTCCTCCTTGGTCTTCCTCTTTTCCTCCTACCTGGTGGCTCCATCCTCAGCATTCTCCTACTGATATACCCCATGTCCCTCCTCTGCACATGTCCAAACCATCTCAATCTCACCTCCCTCACCTTGTCTCTAAAACGTCCTACATGCGCTGTCCCTCTAATAAACTCATTTCTAATCCTGTCCACTCCCAACAAACATCTCAACATCTTCAGCTCTGCTACCTCCAGCTCCACCTCCTGTCTTTTACTCAATGCCACTGTCTCTAATCCATACAACATCTCAGGTCTCACCACAGTCCTATAAACTTTCCCTTTCACACTCACAGATACTCTTCTATCACATATATGTAAAAGAACGTATAATTTAGTTTCTTACAGAGACGGCAAAAGTCCACACATCCTTCACTCAGTAGAAGTGCAGATCCTGATGTTTTAAAAGATGTTTCTGACTGCACTTTTTCACTCAAGTGAAAGTAAAGATGTTTGGGCTCTGACATGTTCTTCAGTAAAAACTAGTGATTATTACTACCTGTTTTAGTGTCACGCTGGAAACTGAACCTCACATCATTTAAATATATTAATATAAAATAATTTCAGATGTTGTTCTCTAATGATTGAATCCAGGCTGAAGATCCACCATATAGAACACAAGCAGAGAAAAGATGATGATGATCAGGAACGTCTCTGTTCTCAGTGGGAGATTCAAATTCAAATTTATTTTTTATTTGAATTTGAATTTGAAAAAGCCACAATGACAAGAAACAGGCCAATGAGCTGAAAACGGTGCAATGAGAAGAAAAATATTGATGATGTCACCAAATAGATTTAAACTGAAGTCTGATTTACAGATATTTGTAATGTTATTGAGTGAAAGCAACAAGTAAAAATAAATAGTGAAAGTAAAGAACTGATACCAGAAAAAGTACAATAAGGAAGTATTTGTACTTCACTACTTCTTGTCTCTGGTTCCTTATAATTATAAGTTTATCTCTGATCGAGTGGCGACTGTAGTGAAGAAAAACCTCCCTGTGGCTTGAGGAGGAAACCCTGAGTCCACTTAGAGCTGAACAGTTACTAATGAGATGATCAAAATGTTCATATTTCTATTAATGCAAATTTACAAAAAAACAATCCTTTTACGCTCAGATCTAATATTGTAAATAAACATGCATCTACTTTAATAATAATGTTAATTATTAATAGTATTATTAATGAATAATAAAGATAATAATACTAATAATATAATTAATATTATGCATTATTATGAATGATATTGATTATATTATACTTATTAATTATTATTAATAATATTATAATCTTAATAATTATTTATTAGAATAATAAGAATAATAAGAAGAAGAGGAATCAACAGTTTCGCCGTGTACCAGCAGCAGCAGCACGATCATTTTAATGCA
Organism: Silurus meridionalis; assembly: GCF_014805685.1. Classification (NCBI taxonomy): domain Eukaryota; kingdom Metazoa; phylum Chordata; class Actinopteri; order Siluriformes; family Siluridae; genus Silurus; species Silurus meridionalis. The sequence continues at coordinate 944,998 of NC_060909.1, forward strand.
TCTATTATTCAAGGACGACTCGAGTTAATTCTTTAGTGGTTGATGGGAGGTCTCCTAATGCTTATAGGTGGTCTGGGAGTTTGTGGTGCAGGTTCTGATTATAAGCTCCAGGTCAGAATCATTACACGTTACCTACAGGTTCACCTGCGGCTTCCTGTCTGTCCACAGCTGACCCTCGACCTCAACCCTGCTGTAACAATGTCATTGAAATGTTTATGTGTAGTTTGTTTTATTATTAGTCATTTTTTTTCTACCAAGTGATGAACACACAAACTAACTGTTTCGTACAGACTACAATAAAAGCTACATGACTTATATATCTACATGATATTTTTTTGGAATGGAGAATCGAGTCTGATTCGGGTCATGAAGAACCCTCCTGTTGAGTGGCTCCATCAGACACTTTAATAAACAGATGAGAAAATTGAAACTTCAGACTCAAGAACGTTTTCTCCATGAGTTTTCTCTGATGAGGCTCTTGTTGTGCCTAAATTCCCTCAGTACCAGGGCCATGTGAGCCTGAAGACCTCATCGATGGGATCATCTTCGCTGCCAACTACCTGGGTTCCACACAGCTGCTGTCAGAGAGGAACCCGTCCAAAAACATCCGCATGATGCAGGCGCAGGAGGCCGTGAGCCGAGTCAAGGTACAGAGACAGATATGTTTTAATTCGTGTGTGTTTTAGTGGTGGAGGCATCAACATCTGGTGCGGTAGTTTTGCTTAGATGCTCAGAACTTTGTGGTTGGACAGATTTAGTTGGCTGGATTTAACCTGCACCTGGAGGAGCATGGATTTTTCTATCCAGACATGACTGGGTTCTTAAGTGATTCTGTGAAACCTAAAGTGCTCAACAAGCATCTAAAGGGCAGATCCTGCTCCCTGTCTTTTGTTTCCATCTCTGTTGTCTCTGTTGAATGTTTATAGACTTCTGATAAATCGCCAGTTTGAGGGAAACTAACATTTTAACTCGGGACACACTACATATCCGATTTATTGCTCATTTACTCGCCTCAAAAGACATTCCCTGACTTCATTATTACAGAAGGCTCAATCACAAACAGGTGAAATAGTCGGACGATCAACAAACAGGAATTCAGAGGAACAGGTGAGAATGAACAAGGTACAAAATCAGGTCGAGACCAAATTCCACAACAATCTCCAGTGAGCGTATACTTTACAGTGAACATAAATCCCTTTAATTCTATTTAAACCATTTTTATTTGTAGTGAGCTCTTAACGATGGACATTGCCTCAAATCAGCTTTACACAGGTTCAAAAAGAATGAATAAGTTTGTTCCTTGAAGAAAACACTCTCTAAGATGGCATGAGGAAAAAATCCTTGACAGGAACCAGACTAAAAAAAGGAAATCCATCTTTATCTGGTGGCACCAAATTTCTATTCAACACAGTTCCATCACTGTTCAGGTGCTGTTCAGTTACAGGTGCTGAAATGCAGAACTGTTCCTGCAAATTGTGGTCCTGAGCACGAGGTAGCAGAAGGTTGATATTAATTCCAGTCCAAATCCATCATCAAACTATTTGAGTTGCTCAGAAACTTCAGAGATCTTTAGGCAGTTGATGTGGAAACATCCTCACACAGAGGGTCTTCATTTGAAGAGATGAATCGGACAGGTCTGTAGAGAAGAAAGACAGCAGCACTGGTCAGGAGCATGGTTTACTCGACTTGAGTTTTATTACGTGACCACACTAATACATTTACGTTTAAAATGCCTATTGTTTCCACACTGAGATGGAGTTTTCAGTCTTTTTGAAAATGCTCTCCAAAGTGGACAAATTGGAAACGCTGTTATTATGTCGCAGTGTGGATGGAACGTGAAACTTTTGGAACCATTACACTCCTGATAGATTGTGAACTTTGTTGTGAGAGTGTGTTGTGGGACTTGTAGTCATACTGGCAGCCATGTTTAAAGGCATTGACTTGAGATTTTTAGATTTTAGACAAGACTTACTATTTCACACAGACGTAATAACTCTGCTGAGACACTGATCATCATGAGCAGAGGATTTTTCTGTCTTATTTTTATTGTAAGAATATGGAATTTAAATCCATAAAGCTTGAGTCAAACTTTGAACTTTTCCTCTTTTCTCTTCCAAAAGATTTTCCCCTGAATTTGTCATTCAGTCTTTTTGTTTTTTTTTCGGTTGATATGAGATTTGTTTGTTTACACCCCGGGAGATGTTGTCTAATCAGTGTTTATGGGATTAGCGGTGGCAGGGTGTAATCTCCTTCCATTATCCTGTGCAAGGACGACAGCATTCGAGCCGCCACACTCCGTGCCAATCGCAGGCGCATCCTTGAGCGCTGCTGCTGAGTCGAAGTGAAAAGTTCATTATTAGTTTTTTTTCTCTACTGAACTTTTCCTTTTTGATGTAGAAAAGCCATGAAACTTTTAGAAAATGGATATTTTCCGAGAATCCATTTTTTAATTAAACTGGGATTGCCAGATTGGCCAGCACACACCCCAGAGATCCCACGGCTGTTTATCTTCCCAATGCAGCTTTTAAACTAGGGTCCGAATTAGCCCTTTGTGAGGAAACACGCTCTGTGACAGATGGGAAGGAAATCAGCTCCGTGTGGACCCTGTAATGGGAAATCTGGCACACAAAGATCAGGATGCTGGCTGCATCTGGTGTTTCTACGTTGCCTGCTATTCTTTTCCTGTTCGGCTCAATACGCCGAAATAAAAACAGCTTGACGTTGAATGATGAATGAACAGCTAACAGAGCCATTTGACCTTCATTTGATTACTGTATGATTTTGAAGTCATTTATACACCTTCTTTCTTCTATAGATATAAGATGTGGTGTGATCCATTTTCTATCCTCGTCTGTTTTCCGGTCTCACCTTTTTTAGTGCAAAAAAAATGGGACACTAGGACCCAGGAGTTTCCCTTGATTTGAATTTAATCCCAGCCCATGTGTCCTGCTCTGTTTTTGGTCATTTGCCTGATTTAATCTCAACAACCCTACATATGTGATGCAACGCTGCGGCAAGAAGTCCAACACGCGTCACTCTACAACCACTAACTTAACCGATCAGCATGCGACTCTGATTCCCAAAAAAAGTTGTAAAAGATCTAAAGAAAAACAAAATGATTTGCAAATCTCATCTTCTTCTTCTTCTTCTTTCGGCTGCTCCCATTAGGGGGCGCCACAGCGGATCATCCGTTTCCATACCCCCCTGTCCTCTACATCTGCCTCTTTCACACCAACTACCTGCATGTCTTCCCTCACCACATCCATAAACCTCCTCCTTGGTCTTCCTCTTTTCCTCCTTCCTGGTGTCTCCATCCTCAGCATTCTCCTACTGATATACCCCATGTCCCTCCTCTGCACATGTCCAAACCATCTCAATCTCACCTCCCTCACCTTGTCTCCAAAACGTCCTACATGCGCTGTCCCTCTAATAAACTCATTTCTAATCCTGTCCATCGTCGTCACTCCCAACAAACATCTCAACATCTTCAGCTCTGCTACCTCCAGCTCCACCTCCTGTCTTTTACTCAATGCCACTGTCTCTAATCCATACAACATCTCAGGTCTCACCACAGTCCTATAAACTTTCCCTTTCACTCTCACAGATACTCTTCTATCACAAATCACTCCTGCTATCACTCTTCTCCACCCACTCCACCCTGCCTGCACTCTTTTCTTCACTTCTCTAACATCACTCTCCATTACTTTGCACTGTTGATCCCAGGTACCTGAACTCCTCCACCTTCTCCACCTCTTCTCCCTGCAACCGCACCCCTCCACTGCCCTCCCTCTCATTCACACACATGTACTCTGTCTTACTCCTACTGACTTTCATTCTCCTTCTCTCCAGCGCATATCTCCACCTCTCCAGGATCTTCTCCACCTCTCCAGCATAAGATTTGTGAATCATTGCATTGTTTTAGTGTACATTTTACACAAAATCACAACTTTTTTAGGGGTTGTAGAAACCTTTGTGTAGTTAGATATAATGTATACTGTGTGTGTGTGTGTGTGTGTGTGTGTGTGTGTGTCAGTGCTGCAGAACCAGGCCTACCTCTAAACACACTCTCAGCACAGGGGGCGGGGCTTAACGCCTGGAACTTTTCCACTGGACTCGAATCAGCAAACCGGCCTCATCTATCAAAAGCAGTTCCGAGTGAAACCATGGCAACACTTCACTGCTACTCTGTCTCCCTTTCTCTCTTTTTTCTCTCTCTTTTTCTAATGTTTGGATCGACATTAACATGGTCAGAATACCAGAGAGCTGAAATGACCTGGTATGGATCTGAAGTTTGCATTGGAGATAAATATATCTTCGGTGGCTTCGTGTCCATCAGGGGGATTTTCTCATCAAGTATAACCCAACATTTCTTCTCTCCAGTGTTCTCACTCATTATTCTCTCGCTCTCTCTCTCTCTCTCTCTCTCTCTCTCTCTCTCTTCCTCTCTCTCTCTCTTTCTCTCTCTGCAATAAAGATGCACTCTGCTCGGTTTTAGAGGGTGAACTGCATTTTTTGCAGAGCATGTCTTAAAAAACAAAATGTATCAGATGTCTTTAACGCCTTTTTTACGTGAATTGCTTTTTACTCTATTTTTTTATCTATTTTAATTTTTATATTATTTTTTCTGCATTGACTTGAATTGAACCTTTTTACCGGTTGCGTTTGTTGGTCCTGAACTTTGGTAATAAAGGTCTTTTTAAATCTCAAAATCTCTCTCTCTCTCTCTCTCTCTCTCTCTCTCTCTCTCTCTCTCTCTCTCTCTCTCTCTCTCTCTCTCTCTCTCTCTCTCCTTAGCTCTCTTTCCTTTTACTCTCATTTACTCCGTTCTTTTTGTCCCCTCTTTTATTTCAGTTTTGTCTCTTTTTCGCTTTTTTTCTTCTCTTTCTAAAATAATTTTGTACACTTTCTTCTCTTTCTTACATCTGTTCTTTTTTTTTTTTTACGTTCTACCTCAAATTTTCTTTTGCACATTTTTTTTTACTCTCACTTTTTTTTTTTTATCTTGTTTAAAGTTCAGATTCAGATGCACGATTTATCGCTATACACCACTGGTCTCCAACCCCCAGGCCACGGGCCGGCACCGGTCTGTGGGTCAGTTGGTACCGGGGGGCCGCACATAAAGAATATATAACTTACATTATTTCTGTTTTATTTATGATCTGATTCTGAACGATGTTTTATTTTGGAAAATGACCAGATTTTCTCCTCCACATCTCTCTATGACTCACTCTTGATGCAGGTCATCATGCCTCGGTCACATGACTTACCTCCATCCACTACCTTCTTAAAGGAGCTCCGGTCACATGTCTTACCTCCATCCACTACCTTCTTAAAGGAGCTCCGGTCACATGTCTTACCTCCATCCACTACCTTCTTAAAGGAGCTCCGGTCACACGACTCACCTCCATCCACTACTTTCTTAAAGGAGCTCCAGTCACATGACTTACCTCCATCCACTACCTTCTTAAAGGAGCTCCAGTCACATGACTTACCTCCATCCACTACCTTCTTAAAGGAGCTCCGGTCACATGACTTACCTCCATCCACTACCTTCTTAAAGGAGCTCCAGTCACATGACTTACCTCCATCCACTACCTTCTTAAAGGAGCTCCGGTCACATGACTTACCTCCATCCACTACCTTCTTAAAGGAGCTCCGGCCGCTAACACATAATACATTACTGCTAAACTCAAACCCCCAAGAGAGCAAAATGAACAAACAACAACACAGTGGATTCACGTTTATTATTATATTTGGAAATACCAGTTTTTATGGTTGTATCATTTTATTTTGTTGTATTTATCCACCACACATTAAAGACCAGTCCGGGAAAATATTGTCCCACATTAAACCGGCCCGTGGAGCAAAGAAGGTTGGGGACCGCTGATGTTCACAGTATTGCTGAAGCATTAGCCATAAAATACACGTTTACAAACCCTCTGAAAAGTGTAGAAATGGCGAGTGTTTTATGGTTTTTGAGAGATGTGCATCCTGTTGTACTCAGTAAAAGCCAAGAACAAAACACACAAGAACTGGACGGTGAATGAGTGGAAGAAAGTTCTGTGGAGACCCAATGGGACAATTGTGTCACTATCAGAAGAACATGTGTGAGACGGAGAACAGGTTTTTTTAGCAGAAAAGATTCCAGAAAGTGAAAGAAATCCTAAACCAACACGTCTCCCATTCCACACTTCATCACCATGCGGATTCGTCTGGTCAAAGGAAATCTTTAAACACTACTGAGTTTATTGTATAGACACAAAAGGAACATGCACGTGTCTCTCAGAAACCATAAAACACTGATTTTCTCTGAGTCTCTCCCTCACTCTCTCATTCTACTGAAGAGTTTGTGCTCCACTGCAGCTCTGTTTTTCCCGCAGCAGCCCATTGACACGTCTGCACCCGTTTCTCTCCATTCAAACGTTTCACGTTTCGAAGCAAAAAATGTCTCTGAAGTTGTAAAAAAGAAAATGGGGATAAACTGAGAGTCGGTGGAAAAGGTGTGAAAGTGATCAGGAGAAGAAACGACACCACGGAGTGCACACTGCTGTAGCACAAGCGATCAGAAGCACGCATGATTGGTATTAACAGAGACTTTTTTCCATCTCAAACCAGCAAGAAGAATATCTGTCTTTTTTTTTTTTTATCAAAACTTTTAAACTAAAAGATTTTATTATTATTATTTTTATTTTTTTTATAAATCGTCTGTCAAGCCATGTACAGCAGACGAGTCCGCTTCAGAACTGCTTCACAGACACAAGCTTGATGTTTTATTGAGCTGGAGCCTCCAGCCAATGCTGATGCAGTATTTATGCAATGCTTATTGCTGCTTCTTCTCGTGTCTCCGTGTCTCTGTTTCTCTCACAAGGGATGTTTTTTTTTTGTACAGAGAAAAATAAGGTTGAACCCAGAATCTATCCTCTGAGTGTAAAATGATCTGAGATGGTTTCAGCCTGGTCGACTGTTTCACTGTTTCTCATGCATCTAAATAAAGCAGGAGAATGAAGCTGCTCTTCTCCACAAGCTGGTCAGGGGTCCTGCAGTCTGAGGGAGTGGACATGAGTGTGAGAGGCAGGTTCATGCCCTCTGTTAAATGGAAAGAGAGAGGGAGAGGAAGAGAGGGAGAGGGAGAGAGAGGGAGAGGGAGAGAGGGAGTGGGGGAGAGAGAGAGAGGGAGGGAGAGAGAGAGAGAGAGAGGAGAGAGAGGAGGGAGAGAGAGAGAGAGAGAGAGAGAGAGAGGGGGTGAGGGAGGAGTGGGGAGAGAGAGAGAGGAGAGAGAGGAGAGAGAGAGGAGAGAGAGAGAGAGAGAGAGAGAGAGAGGGAGGAGGAGTGGGGAGAGAGAGAGGAGAGAGAGAGAGGAGGGAGAGAGAGGGGGTGAGGGAGGAGTGGGGAGAGAGAGAGGGAGAGAGAGGAGGAGTGGGGAGAGAGAGAGAGAGAGAGGAGAGAGAGAGGAGGGAGGGAGAGAGAGGAGGAGAGAGAGGGGGTGAGGGAGGAGTGGGGAGAGAGAGCGAGAGGGAGAGAGAGGAGGGAGTGGGGAGAGGGAGAGAGAGAGAGGAGAGAGAGGAGAGAGAGAGAGGGAGGGAGAGAGAGGGAGGGAGGAGTGGGGAGAGAGAGAGAGGAGAGAGAGAGGGGAGGGGGAGTGGGGAGAGAGAGAGAGAGAGGAGAGAGAGGAGGAGAGAGAGAGAGAGAGGGGGTGAGGGAGGAGTGGGGAGAGAGAGAGAGGGGGAGAGAGAGCTGAGTGTTTTTGAGACGTGACGTGATTACTAAACGTGTATCCATGTACAAAGATGCCTGGGCTGTCGCACAAAAACAAAGTTGAATAGGTAACACATGCCGAGGGGGAAAGCGGAGATGATCTTCATATAATCTAATAAACAACACGGCCTGAAGCGTGAAGCTCCACACGCACCACAGTTACAACCTGCATTCTTTCATTTATTACTGTCATTTTACATTTTATATTCAATGAAATAATTGTTGTTATTATTATTATTATTATTATTATTATTATTATTATTATTATTATATATTTTTATAGCGTTTTTAGTAGACATTGTCACAAAGCAGCTTCAGAGAGTAAATATATTAATATATATATTCAAATCTTAATTTATCTTCATAATTTTATTTCTATTCTTGTATTTCTATAATCTTATTCCCATACATGTATCTCTAAAATGTTATTTTTAATACATAAACATAATTTCATGTATATGTTTTTTTCTCTATACCTCTATAATTTTATTTCTATTTATTTCATGTGGCGCGTCTGCTCTTGGAGTCTGTGACACAACGAACGAGTGATTTAATCAATAATTTAATTAACTACTAATTAGTAAATTCATCATATTGTGTTTATTTATTTATTTTTTGTTTATTTATTTTTCCTTTTTAATTGATTCATGAGCTTGTTTGTTTGTTTATTTATTTTTGTCTTTAATTTTGTATTTTTAATTCATCAATAAGCAATTACCTTAATCATTTATTTCTTTAATGTTTATACTGTACGATTTTATTTTATGAATCGGTTAATTAATAAATGTTTTATTAATTAATTATTTTTATTCAGTTATTTATTTAGTTTCAATTAATTTCATTTTTACTTGTAGAACATTTTTAATAATGAACATTTTCTCAAAGCAGCTTTGAAGTTTATTATTTTCTGTGTGACTCTGTGTGCCGGCTCATGGTCTCATATCTTTTATTTAATCTGAACAATTCTAATCCAATCCTAATTCAATGCTAATCCAATCCTAATCCAATCCTAATCCAATCCTAATCCTTTTATAAAAATTATAAGGTGATTAAACGATCATCCCTGTGTTGTTTCACTCATTTGTACCCAAAATGACGCTGACAGTGCAGTTCTGTTTCAGACTTGGTGATGAAGAAGGTTCTTTCTTCTCTCTGTTTGTGAAGGTCTAATCCGAGTCCCAGCTTGATTTCCATCTGCTAAATTCTCACACTCAAAGTGTTCCTCAAGTTTCTGCAGAGCAGCATTTAGCACTCATTCAGCTTCAGAGTAAACTGTAGACTCGTGAGTGCAGTATATGAGAAATATGAGCAAAATGAAAGAAAAGAGAACATATAAGAAATTACAGTGGAACCCACTGATCTCGACCTCGGTGAACTCGCCAACACTATTAAGTCGAAGTTTTTGAAGTGGAACCGGCAAATACTCGCTTTGTCTTAGAGTTTTAATCGGTTATGTCGATTCTTTTATGTCGACGAACCGTGATATCTCGAGCACGAGGGGGGCGGATTTGCCACTTAACATCGGTTATCTCGATCCGCATGACCAATCGCCGGCTTTTGCCACGTCACCGTCTCACTACCGTATTTTCGCGTATATAAGACGAGTTTTATAGAAAGTTTTACATCCCCCTCACCCAGGGTGCGTCTTATATACGTGAAAATACGGTAGTGAGACGACACTGTGCAGCCGCAGAACAACTCACGGAAGTGGCGAAAAAATCAAGCCTTCCAGATGTTACAGGTGTAGGACACTTTCAGAGCTGTGTGTCAGAGTGAAATGACTCGAGAATTTAATGTTGACACTGGTTAGCTTTTTGTAAAAACGAACTACACCCCGATTGATTTGTTTGATTTTCATTTTGTTATTTGTGTTTGTCTTGTGAGAATTTTTTGTGAGTCAAATAATCGATCATCTTATTTATTTGTTTGTTTGTTTGTTTGTTTAATGAATCAGTCGTAGTGTATTTACTGGTTTGAGGGAGTTTTTTGCTCGTGTATCGGCACCTCTGACGCTGGATTTGTGCTGTTGTTGGGCTGTTTGTAGGATTCACACACAGTTTGTCCGGTACACGTCACAATACACTCGTGTGTAAATCTGCTTTGTGACGATGTCGCTGTTACAATCGTCTTCAACTGACTTCATAAGAGTTTTATTGCTTTTTGTTTTAATTCGCTTTGTCTGAATTACTGATAAACAGAAAGGAGGATGGACGGATTCAGTCCAGTGCTGCAGAAGGAATAAGACGTATGATATATAACACGTGTGTAATGCCGGGGCCTCCTGGAATGGTCCCCTGGTGCAGATCACATCTGTGTGATCCAGACAACAAGTGCAGCATGATGTCTTTATCAAACAAACAGCATGTGTGTTGCATTTAAAGTGTGAATTGTGTACAGTGAACAAGGTGTTTTACACACACACACACACACACACACACACACACACAGGCTGACTCAGAGATGATGAGAGATGTTCTCCATGCATATCGGTTATGAACCCTGATATTTTTCATGCCAGACGGATTCGTCTGTCTTCATCAGAGCAAAAGAGCTTTTGTTTATTTTTAGTGAGAATTGTGCATCTCATGGATCTCATGGACCAATTTTTATTGCACTCCTGATGTTTTTGGCTGTTTATGTTCTCTTTCCTGTTCGTTCTAACACGCTCGTTTCTTTTCTTTGGACTTCCCTTTTCCCCTCCACTTCCTTTTGCCCGCTCCCACATGCGATGACCCCTGTACTCCTGAACAGAGAGTTCAGAAGGCGGCCAAAATCAAGAAAAAGGCGGTGTGTAATCACAAACTTGCATGCGATTAACAGCTAACAAGGACCGTCTATCGCATCCCCCCCTCGTCCTGTACCTGCATGTTCATCCTTTCATCTGCTTTTTTCCCCTCATCATCTTTTTCATATCCTATGAGATATAAAACATATCAAAAGCTTGGTAGCTTCATCCATTCAGTTGTCATGGATCCTTCCTGAGTTTCAGTATATCAGTGGTAGAAATCAGACACAGACGCTGAAATGGCAGGAGGTTTCTCACCACGCAGGAGATCAGTTTGGAGAAGATCCATTATAACACACACAGGAGGTGGGAGTGGATATACGTCTAATATACACTATATGGACAAGAGTTTGTTTACAGCTGAGCATAAGATTGTGATTTTCTAAGAAGCTCCACTCTTCTGGGAAGATGCTCCACTAGATTTTGTGGAGATTTGTGCTATTCGGAAACACAGGGGTGTTAGTAAAGTCAGGTGCTGATGTAGGTGAGAAGGTCAGGAGGCCTGGGGTCATTCATTGTTCAACAGGGTTTAGAGTTCCACAGCAGGAGATCTTCCACTCCAACTCATGTAAAGCAGATCTTCATGCTGGAACAGGTTTGGGCTCCTAGTTCAAGGGACCGCATCCAAAGACGTCCTGTACAGTTGTGTACCTCTAGATTTGTTGGAACAGTTTGGAGAAGATCCACCTATGGCTGGAAAAGTCAGGTGTCCAAATACTTTTGTCCATACAGTGTATATTTGAACTTTTTTACTGAGAATGTTTATTTACATTTAGCAGATGCTCTTCATACAGCTGAGCAACTGAAGGTTAAGGGCCTTGCTTAAGGGCCCAACAGTCCAACCTCTTAACCAATGAATGCACTAGAAGGACAAGTTAAATGTCTAAATGTCCCATATTTTAGTGACATAATTAACTCATTTGGTGTTTAATTGATTCAATTTGGTCTTTAAAGTGATTTAATTTTATACGGGTTTATTTGTCTTTTTAATTCCAACGCAGATTATTTAGGAAGGTGGCGGTTAATAAAGAAAGAAAAGAGAAGTGCGTTATACTTGTCACATGCACTTCTACAGCACTGTTATATTTTTTCTGTGCATATTTTAGTGATTTTAGGAAGCTGGGTTCAAAGTGCAGGGTCAACCATGATACAGCGCCCCCTGGAGGGGTTACAGGCTTTGCTCAACCACTGAGCTCCAGTACCACTTATTGCATAGGATTATATTTTTAACGATACGATATTAACTGTATCATAAATACAAATTGGTGAGATAATAGTAATAACTGTAGATAACTAGAAGTAAATAATAGTAAATTGTAATATTGTGGGCTGATGTTTTTATAATCACTTTAATAATTAATACAAGTTCAATTAATACAAAAGCTGCAATCTGGTTTCTATTCATAGCAGCAGCTCCTAAGTTCCTCCCTCAGTCCATACAGCTCTGGATTTCTCTTTTACACACACACACACACACACACACACACACACACACACACACACACACACACACACACACACACACAATACAGTCATTTCCTGTGTGGCTGCTTGTATTACCTCTATGAGCTTTTCCATTTTTAAGTTATTAATCTTGTATGTTTCTCCACTCACTGAGCATGTCCTCGTTGTGTGTTAATATCAGAACGTCTGTGTGTCCATGTGTGTGGTACGTGTTCTATACACTGAGCATGTCCTCGTTGTGTGTTAATATCAGAACGTCTGTGTGTCCATGTGTGTGGTACGTGTTCTATACACTGAGCATGTCCTCGTTGTGTGTTAATATCAGAACGTCTGTGTGTCCATGCGTGTGGTACGTGTTCTACACACTGACTGTTTTTTTTTCTCCATTTCATTTCCTGTTCCGTCTTATTCGGGATGATTAATGTCAGGATTATGCCTCAGAACCGGTCTCCATTTTCTACCGCATGTCACATGACCTGGTTACGTGTCACTATTCACTTTAAGCAGTTCCTCGTCACTTTAATTATCACGTGGGTTTAAGTCTGACCTTTTGTCATGCAGTAACGGGAAACAAATCCTTGAGAACGTAATCTGAACCGTGCGAGACTCATCACCATGTGCTAATTAAAGTGATACAGAACACATGATTAGTGCGCACACGTGACCAGGTCATGTGACGTGCAGGAGCTCATGAGAGACGTAGTTCAGCAGCATATTTCTGAAACTTTATAACTCCATTTGCTGTAAATGCATCGCGGCCCCTGGAAGCCCGGCGTGTCTCTGTTAGTCTGTGATTCATGTATTTGAAATGCTTTTGATGGAGACCACGGAGCGTGTTCTCTTCAGGCCCAGACCCAGGGGTCTACATGAGGTTCTGAGGGCTCCAGGGTGCCAGTCATGAGCATTTTCTCATCCATAATGTATTTGTATCTGTACGTTTGTGTGTAGAACTCTGAAGGAGACGTGCAGACGCTGACTGAGGTGGACCTCTTCATCTCCACCCAGAGGATCAAAGTCCTCAACGCCGACACGCAGGTACGCAAAATCTGATTATTGTTTTTGCAATTTTATCAAACTTTAATGCCTCTAAACTGTGGGGTGCCATTACTATTTCACAAAGGGACAGGCAGGTTTGAAAGGCTTTTTTTCTCCTAATAAATGAAATCGTCATTTATTTACTTCTTTAATATTAGTTTGATGATCTCGATTATACTAATGGAAGTTTCTTCAACATAAAAAAAACGTAATCCGTGCTGCAGCATCATTTCCATTTTCACCGTCAGTCTGTTTAAAAGCCTCTCACGTATTGATGTAATCGCAGAGCAATCCAGCGAGTCCCTCGAGTCGTGGATCGCAGGAGCCTGCCGTGATGAGAACGATGCAGAGACGAGCGTCTGCATTATGAATGATCTTCTTTAGTTTTCTAGGTTTTGCTTATAAAAGTAAAAAGACTGTGTGGGTGGATGTGGACGTTTCCTGATGTGGTTATTTAATCAGCCAATCGTGTGGCAGCACATCTGTGTATCAGATGCAGCTCAAATCTGTACCTGAACTCTTTAGCTTTAACTGTGAGATGGACGTTTGTAACCAGATTAACGGGTGTGAGGTTTTTATAAAAACGATTGATTGTTTGTGTTGGGATTTTCTTTAATACACAAAATCAGAGTGAAGCATTATAATGGTGTAAAGACTCACATCCAGCTGTGTGATCATAAATGTTTATGGTGCTTAGCATCCTGTGTTTTATTTTTAAACAATAAGATGAAAAAGGAGAGAAAAAGTAATAATGAGGCATTAGTAAGTTATAATTATTTACAGATGGGAGCAGAAGTGCATGTGTGAGTATATATATATATATATATGAAATGATATAAATATTTACATAGAGGACATATTAGCGTACGGTATTTTTTATTTAAAAAAAATATGGAAGACGAATGATAACAAGTAGAATAAATATCTTACAGTAGGTGTGCAAAAATACACAAAGATACGTAGTGTGCATTAAGGTGCAACAGTACTGAGTGAAATGGTATGAAGAGTTCTGAGAATTAAGAATATTAATATACAGTATGTTATTATAATTAATATTCAGTAAAATGCAGGTATTTTATTGATAGACTTGTGCAATTATAAAACTCTAATCTTTGAACATTTTGTAGCTCCTTCTCCATCCTCCTCCTCCTCATTGTCTGGGAGTCAGTGCGCTCATGGTGCCAAGTCCTGGCACGATCTTCTAACAGTATTTTAATAGGAGCGTGTCGATGGGCGTCGCTGATTAAGACATTTTATATGTGAAAGAAAAATGTACACCGTAGCCCATGGCGAGGAAAAATCTGCGTTATTATACAGTAATTCTGGAGGGAACTGAACTGAGACCAGCACAAGCCAATGCATATAAATGAGGCTCGAGTTTTCATTAAGGAGAGTTCACTAGAGCTGAACTTTTGTTGTAGATAATCTGCATGAGGCTGAGGGTTGATAGCAGCAGCATTCAGGAAGAAACATAAGCTTTGAGAGAAACATGAGCAGTTGAGAGTCAAGGGCCGAGGAGTTGCATCTTTGCAAGCAGGTGCAACCACCCACACCTGCAACCCAACATCAAGTCCACATCAGGTTTCACGCGAGGAACCTGTAGCTATCATGGGTACAGGCCCAGACTGCAACAGTGGACATATAAACAATAGGAAAAGAATTGCATCTACCTGTGACTGATATATCCCCAGATTCTCGTTCTTGTTCGACAGGAGGAACCTGATGTGGCCTTCTGTTCTCATATCTTTTCCACCTCAAGGTTTGAAGTATATTTTGTGCCTTTTGAGATGCTTTTCTGCTCACCACGGATGTAAAGAGTGATTATTTCACTTACTATAGACGTCCTGTAATCTCAGAGGTCTGGCCATTCTTTTCTTCAGAGACTGTTGTGTGTGAACATCACAGGAGAACCAGCCCTCTGGGGACCAGCTATGAGTAAAGACACAAAGATTGCACATTGTCTTCATTCTGATGTTTAATGTGAACTGTAACCGAAGCTCTTGACCTGCATTTGTTTGCATTGAGCTGCTGCTACATGATTAGATAACTGCAGGAACGTCGGGTGTTCCTAATAAACTGGCCGGTGGTTGTGTGTGCACAATACAATGTGGAGACATTTAGTGTGCTGACAGCTAGAAGAATTGTGTGTGTGTGTGTGTGTGTGTGTGTGTGTGTGTGTGTGTGTGTGTGTGTGTGTGTGTGTGTGTTTGCTTCTTTATATATGGCCATGACCTTTTGTTCATACTGGAGGGATATGACTGTAGGTCTTTATATCTCTATGTGTGTGTGTGTGTGTGTGTGTGTGTGTGTGTTCTCAGTCTAACTGAACAGCAGTGTGTGGGCAGCCTGGCACGGACGCTGTGCATATCTGTATGTACTGCAATGCAGTGACTCTCTCTGCCTGACACGGCTCTGTTTCCTCCTCACACAGCACAGAGAGGCACATGCTCTACACACTTCCAGCTTCCAACACCTGCTCCATTCTCTTTATTTCATTAGGCACTACTCCAGATTACATCCTGCACCATAATTACTTTACAGTCCCTTACAGAAGTCTTTTGCGGGAATAGTACACAGTTAATATCAGGTCACACCCACTGGTGCAGACATCGTGTCTAAAAATGTATTTACACATTCACAATATTCCCTAAAGGAACACTTGGCCTAATTTCAGTTGGAGTAAAAAGAAAAAAAAACCCACTGACAGGTCCACATGACCCCACCGGCTCTACTGAAGCGATGCTAGCGTTGTGGATTTCCTTAAGGGTGGAGCTCAATCCTGTGCCCAAAGATTTTACACAAAGACTAGTGCAGTGAGGAATCCAGCCAGAACAACAATAATACAGAGTATAGACAACAATAGTACATTCTATAGAAGAGACTATAAAAACAATCATATATATTATAGAAACAATAGTACAGACTGTAGAACAGACAATAAAAACAATGGTAGAGATTATAGACTATAAATAAGAATAGCACAATGTTTTAATATAAATAAAAAAAGCACAATATAAAAAATAGAATAGAATTAATAGACTTTATATATAATATAAATAAACTAAAAACATAACAACATAATTATAATAGATTGAATAGATAGTTATATAGATATCAAAACATTATGAGTAATTTATAGAGAACAATATCACACTGCTATAGAACATGGCAGCTCTCAGACCTTCTTCACTATTCTTTAAGGCAGCTTTAATCATTCTGTGGTGTGTTTTGTAACCTAATTACTGTTTATCTACATCCCGAAAGCTATTTTATCACATTCTTTTAGTTACATTACAGTTAATTCTGGATCTTCAGTGAAAAGCCGTACACTTGCACGTGTCAGGTTTGCAGAAGACCTCGCCTGTGATCCAACACTGAGATGTCACAGGTGCTGAATTAAAGCAGGAAATGTTTGTGTCACGATATCCATTTAATGTAAACCCAGGGAGCTCGTTCCTGAGGGAACATGAAGAACAGGGCTGATTAGGGAAGCGATTGTTCGCCCTCCTGGCCGGCAGCCTGGTGTGTGATTGGAATGAAAATGTATGGATCTGCTCTGTACTCTGTCTATCTGGCGAAGGTTAAAGGCTGTGTGTGGCCTGCATGCACACACAAATGAGATCATTTATTGTGTTGATTGAGCAATGATGTTCATCTGAGCAGGTGCAGGATGGAGAGAGGGCTCCACGCTACCACTCCGCGCTAACGCTACACGCTGCTAACTGACCCACATTCTCCGGGTTAATCAGGTTAATACTCGACAGGTGTTCTAATGTTCATGATCAAGTCACGAATGCTTATTGTTTAACCAGAAATTCTCTCAAAGCAGAGTTTAGAGTTTCGTGGTTACTGATGGGATTTACAAGTAAAATCTGTTAGTGAAATTTGTTTCCAGAGGAAATTAAATAAATTAATTCAAGTTATTTTATTAAATATTAATTAGAAATGTTATTGAGACATTAATTCAGCATTAAGTTCTTGGTAATTGCACAGATGACATTTCTACGAGATTTAGGAGCTTCAGCAGTGCATGAAGTTGCTGAAGTTACAGGTAATGATGAAGAAATAAAGCACTATTAGTTGTGGGATTATATAAAGAATAATTCAGTTGATGGCTAATTTATTTAGTGCACAATGTAGAGGTGAATTTCATCCTAATATTTAAACAAAAACACTCTACTGTACTTTACCTCATCACACCCTCACTGCATCTGTACGGTGTCGTCTTCATATACACTACATATAAACTCCCTCATATACACTACATATAAACTCCATCATATACACTACATATAAACTCCTTTATATACACTACATATAAACTCCATCATATACACTACATATAAACTCCATCATATACACTACATATAAACTCCTTTATATACACTACATATAAACTCCATCATATACACTACATATAAACTCCTTTATATACACTACATATAAACTCCTTCATATACACTACATATAAACTCCTTCATATACACTACATATAAACTCCTTCATATACACTACATATAAACTCCTTCATATACACTACATATAAACTCCTTCATATACACTACATATAAACTCCCTCATATACACTACATATAAACTCCTTTATATACACTACATATAAACTCCTTCATATACACTACATATAAACTCCTTCATATACACTACATATAAACTCCTTCATATACACTACATATAAACTCCTTCATATAAACTACATATAAACTCCCTCATATACACTACATATAAACTCCTTTATATACACTACATATAAACTCCTTCATATACACTACATATAAACTCCTTTATATACACTACATATAAACTCCATATAAACTCCTTCATATACACTCCACATAAACTCCTTCATATACTGTGCATATACACTACATATAAACTCCTTCATATACACCATATAAACTCCCTCATATACACTACATATAAACTCCCTCATATACACTACATATAAACTCCTTCATATACACTACATATAAACTCCTTCATATACACTACATATAAACTCCTTCATATACACTACATATAAACTCCCTCATATACACTACATATAAACTCCTTTATATACTACATATAAACTCCATATAAACTCCTTCATATACACTCCACATAAACTCCTTCATATACTGTGCATATACACTACATATAAACTCCTTCATATACACCATATAAACTCCCTCATATACACTACATATAAACTCCCTCATATACACTACATATAAACTCCTTCATATACATATAAACTCCTTCACATAAACTCCTTCATATACACATATAAACTCCTTCATATACACTACATATAAACTCCCTCATATACACTACATATAAACTACATATAAACTCCTTCATATACACTACATATAAACTCCTTCATATAAACTACATATAAACTCCCTCATATACACTACATATAAACTCCTTCATATTAACTACATATAAACTCCCTCATATACACTACATATAAACTCCTTTATATACACTACATATAAACTCCTTCATATACACCATATAAACTCCCTCATATACACTACATATAAACTCCCTCATATACACTACATATAAACTCCTTCATATACACTACATATAAACTCCTTCATATACACTACATATAAACTCCTTCATATAAACTACATATAAACTCCCTCATATACACTACATATAAACTCCCTCATATTAACTACATATAAACTCCTTCATATACACTACATATAAACTCCTTCATATTAACTACATATAAACTCCCTCATATACACTACATATAAACTCCTTCATATAAACTACATAT
Organism: Silurus meridionalis; assembly: GCF_014805685.1. NCBI lineage: Eukaryota > Metazoa > Chordata > Actinopteri > Siluriformes > Siluridae > Silurus > Silurus meridionalis. Next base: position 963,834 of record NC_060909.1, read on the forward strand.
AAACTCCCTCATATACACTACATATAAACTCCTTTATATACACTACATATAAACTCCTTCATATACACCATATAAACTCCCTCATATACACTACATATAAACTCCCTCATATTAACTACATATAAACTCCTTCATATACACTACATATAAACTCCTTTATATACACTACATATAAACTCCTTCATATACACTACATATAAACTCCTTTATATACACTACATATAAACTCCTTCATATACACTACATATAAACTCCTTTATATACTGTATGTCTACATATTTATTTCCTTTTATTTGTATCTTTTATATATAAACTAAATTGTGTTTTGAATACTTTCTACTGTGGGTCTGCCTGCCTGGCTGTCTGTCTGTCTGTCTGTCTGTCTGTCTGTCTCACTGTCTGCCTGTCTGTCTGTCTGTCTCACTCTCTCACTTTCTCTCTCTCTCTCTCTCTCTCTCTCTCTCTCTCTCTCTCTCTCTCTCTCTCTATCTATCTATCTATCTACCACACATTAAACATAAGCTGCTTATTTATTTCAATGCTGATTCACCGATAACTACTTGTGTTTTCACTGCTCTAAACTCCTTACAGCCAATTACAATCCAGCTTTCACACTGACCCGAGTGTTTAATAAAAAATAAAAAAATTAAGAAGTGAAATAAAAGAAAATCAGATGAAATCAGGTTGTTGTGAAGTTTTCTCAGTGACAGAGGCTGAGATTCCACTCTTCTCCTTTGTGCCAGTGAACATGACAGTGATGACTAGTTGTGTAAAAAAGAGCACAGCATTTGTAAATTGGAGCAGCGAGCTTCTGCTCTGTGAGAAACAATATGTAATTCCGTCCTGACTGTCAGCCCGTTTACAGGAGCATTATGGAAGTCTGGTGGAGAAGAAAACGCTTGATGAAAATGACAAGGACATAAATATCATGGATGTCAGACTGAGCAGTGACTTTGTCACTTATTATGGCTTTTGTTGTTTCTACAGGAGACGATGATGGACAACGCGCTGCGTACGATCTCATACATCGCCGACATCGGGAACATCGTGGTTTTGATGGCACGCAGACGCATGCCGCGATCCGCCTCCCAGGACTGCATTGAGACCACCCCAGGTGCTCCGGAGGCCAAGAAACAGTACAAGATGATCTGCCATGTCTTTGAGTCTGAAGATGTAAGACTAACAAGGAGGAAAAAAGCTTTAGACATGACATGGATGATACATTTACATACAGTTTATTGTGCTCCTTGTGGTCCATAGAAGGTGTTTTTTTTATTATTTTTACAGTAAACGCTGCAGCGAGAATCATAAAAACGCCTTTATTTTCGATCGTGTTTAACTTTATTGAAGTAGACGAGTGAAATCTAATCTCAGAAAGTTTGGCAGGGTTTGTATGTAGTTGATAAAAACAGGCGTGTATAATAACGCTCTTCTCTCCACTCGTACTGACTCATTACCTTCTCTGATGTACAGAGTGAAAGAGTTGGAGTGTGTTGGAGTGTGTGTGATTAGCTGAGTCATTCTGACCGCATCCATCACTTTCACATTCCAGCTAAGTTATTTTTAGTGCCATCAGGCCCTCGGATGCTGTTCAGCAGTAACTTGGCCACTTCCCTGCTGCCGTCCTGCAGGTGCTGAGACGAGCGTTTCTGCTCCGTCCAGCCGTCTGGTTTCACGTGTTAATCGGATGACGTGGTCATGTTTTCGTGTTACCTCAAATTACAAACAGATCGATGGATAAAAATAACACGTGTGGCTTCGACAGTATTTATGATTTTCCCTCGTCGGAGAAAGGTGCTTTATATGAATCAGATTACAGAACAGTGATTTTTCCTTGCATATCCCAGTGATGTTAGGATTCTGGGCAACACTGGAGCATAGAGGGTTAAGGGCCTTGCTCAGGGGCCCCAAGAGTGGTAGATTGGGTATACTGGGGAACCCACAGCCTTCTGAGCAGTAAACGAGAGCCCTAACCACTGAGCTCCCACTTCACCTTGTGGTGACTTGTAATTAAGCAGTTAAGGGCCTTGCACAAGGGCCCAGCTTGGTGGTGATGGTGATGTAGGATATGAACTTGTGATTTACCGATACTCTGTTCTACTGCCTGTGGGTGAAATACACGACCCGACACTGATTCAGCAGATGTGATCAGGCAGGATGTAAATGTGAGTGTAAATTAATTTAATTGCTGTGAAAATATCAAAAAGAAAGTGTGTTGCGGGAAACATAGTCCCTGTCCATAATCCAAAACATTCATTACATGTTTGTGTGGGTTTTTGTGATTCTGTATTTTTTTGTCAAGCCTCGGATCTGTGTGTGGACACAAGGCTTACCTGCATTCACATGTAAAATTGATGCAACTGATCCAGGCCTGAGAACAGCCATCAATCTGACTTCAGTCTGGAATGAGATGTGACACAACTCATCTATTCTACTCAGCAGCATGATCTAGAGCTGATTGAGGATCTGGCCAGCTCTGGATAAACATGCTTTGTGTTCCGTTACTCAGCTGTGTCTAAAATGAGAAGCAGGCAGATTTTGAATTCTCTGCACATAATGAGAAATTGAAAGTCTCACTTCTCACAGAACCATGAAGAATTACACCAACTCCTGTGTAACTCCTGTGTTTTAATACTTCCTCATTCTAAAAGTCACCGATGTTTCATTTAATTGTTTGCTTCACTGCTGTTTTGCTTCTCTTGTGCCTCGTGTGTGTTGTGCTCCAGGCCCAGCTCATAGCCCAGTCCATCGGCCAGGCGTTCAGCGTGGCCTACCAGGAGTTCCTCAGAGCCAACGGAATCAATCCAGAGGACCTGAGCCAGAAAGAGTACAGTGACATCATCAACACACAGGAAATGTACAACGACGACCTCATCCACTTCTCCAACTCAGAGAACTGCAAGGAGGTCAGTGCGGGTTCCACTTTCTGAAAGGCTCTGCTAGTAATATTTTAGAGTGCGAGAGAAGAAAGTGCTCTCAGAGAGACTGCAGCAGTATGGGTTAAGCTTTTATAGGCTGGTTTTCTAAGGCTTCCAGCTGATCATTACTTCCTCTTGCTTGAGAGATGCATGAAAGAAGATAGAATTTGATGTGGAAATCCGGCACTAGGAGTGCACGATGTGGAGGTGAAGAACGTCCCGAGCTGAAGTGGAGAACATTATAATAGTGTAAGGTCTCACACCTAGCTGTGGTCTCTTTCAGAGGTGTAAAGAGTAGCTGAAAATCATACTTGAATAGATCAGAGGTCTTCAACCTTTTTCAGGTAAACGACCCTTCAGGTGATAGAGACATGGAGCAGGGACACCTGATCAAACGTAGCCACTGATATTAATATAAACCAATCATATTACACTAGTTATATTATGTTTAGACAGTTAGTACTGTTGTTGTTGTTGTTGTTGTTGTTGTTGTTGTTGTTGTAGTACATGCATCATTGTCTGTATATTTTCGTATATTTACTTTTTTTTAAGATTTATGCATCATAACAAACACACAGTATCTCACAAAAGTGAATTTTAGCAAACATTTTTGTATCTTCTGAAGGAATCATACTGTAGAAATGGAATTTGGATATATTTTAGAGTGTCAGTGTGCAGTTTGTGTAGCAGTACAGATTTACTGTCCTCTGAAAATAACAACACACAGTCAATTAGTCAACTAAAGTGAGTCCACCCTCAGTGAACGTGTAAAACTGTGTGTAAAGTGTGAATATTGTGTGTGAGCAAACAAGTCGCTCAAAAAACAGAAAGTAATAAAATCATCTTTCTAGTAAATAAAATGACAGGATCACAGGGTCACAAAGCAGAAGAACCGTTAGGATTTAATGGACAAATGAAAGTAAATCATTTTAGATAAATGAAAACCAAATTAATTTGATGCACCGCTCAGTTTCAGAGCTATTATAATTTAACTTCAACTAAAAAGCTGTTTTTTAAAGTTTTTGGAATTAATTTGAACTCTTTTTGGACTGAAAACGAGGCCATAAAAAGTCGCTCACAGGATGCAGATGCGGGTTGAAGCTCTTATTGATGTCTGCAGAACGAAAAGAAAACGAATGGATCGAAATAACGTTTTGTTTTCATTGTGCATTTTATACACGACTCGTTACAGCAAGAATCTGATAATGAAGCTGCTGTTGTTTTTGTCTTGTGCAATTTTTTATACATTTTTTAATCATTTTTACTTTTTACTATTTTCTCCAGTATGGTTTGTGCTTTTATCAAAATTGAAAAATAAAATAGAAAAGAAAAGAAAAGAAAAGAAAAAAGAGAACTTTATTAATGCCAGACACTCAGAGCCAGAGACTGCCTCAGATTACAAGAATATAAAATAAATGAAATATATAAAAATATATATATACAGTACAGACCAAAAGTTTGGACACACCTTCTCATTCAAAGAGTTTTCTTTATTTTCATGACTATGAAAATTGTAGATTCACACTGAAGGCATCAAAACTATGAATTAACACATGTAGAATTATATATGGAATTATATACATAACAAAAAAGTGAGAAACAACTGAAATATGTCATATTGTAGGTTCTTCAAAGTAGCACCCTTTTGCTTAGATTACTGCTTTGCACACTCTTGGCATTCTCTTGATGCCTACTTTGAAGAACCGACAATATGACATATTTTCAGTTCACTTTTTTGTTATGTATATAATTCCACGTGTTAATTCATAGTTTTGATGCCTGTGTGTGTGTGTGTATATATATATATATATATATATATATATATATATATATATATATATATATATATATATATATATATATATATATATATACAAAATGTAGAAAAAGAGAGAAAAGTGTTCTGTGGTTGTCTTCGGTGGTCTACAGCTACGGCTGAATGTGCTCCGGTGTTGTTTCTCAGTATTTCAGTAAGTTTCTCAGAACGCTGTTTCCACTGACAAACACAAACTAGCTGTGTGTTAAAAAACCCTGAACCCACACCTGACCTCCTTCCAGCCAATCACAATCCAGCATTCATACTGACTGTAGTATGTACACATATCTTACACTGGAAAAGCATTATTTCGTTGCACAAGTAGGAAAAACCAAACTAGAATCTGGACCTGGGATTGAAAGCTGTTGCTCCTACAACTTCATAGAAAAGTGTTTCATTTAAAACATACTGTAATTCTGGTTGAACCATCACGGTGTGTTTTGGTGAGGTAATAATCTTCAGGCTGTTATCAGATGAGAATGCTCACCAGTGGAAAAACATCATGAGTGTAGCCTTTGTTGAACTCATAGTGAATTGTTTCAAAGTGCAAAAAGTTCCACTGTCCTAAAATTACACAGGAAATCAATAAAACATCCAGAAGTTTGCTGGAGGCAGAAGGTTTTAGAACGTTTAAGTCAAGATTCTTTAAAGTGCTTTATTTTAGACCCTCTGTTGTGCTTCTGGGTTTGACATTAGGGCAGAGCTGCAGTGTGTTTGATGTGAGTCGAATGTATTTTCAGCTCTAATGTGCGTCAGTGATGATCAAAAATCTTCTCCTTTCTCTGCGTCCTTTCAGTCCCAGAATATATGATAGATAGATAGATAGATAGATAGATAGATAGATAGATAGATAGATAGATAGATAGATAGATAGATGATAGATAGATAGATAGATAGATAGATAGATAGATAGATAGATAGATAGATAGATAGATAGATAGATAGATAGATAGATAGATAGATAGATAGATAGATATACACACACACTGACCACTAGGTGTTCAATTTTTCAAGACGGGTTCCACAGACCTTGCAGGGGTTCATCAAAGAAGTCGAAGCTGAGTCAGAAGCTGAGTCAGAAAACAGACGCATGAGTGCTGCAGCACTGCTTTAAAGGTTGCAGAAGCAGAAGATCCACTCGTCAGTGCTCAGACCGTACACCACACACTCGGTTTGCAGGCCGTCGTCCCAGAAGGAGCCTCTTCTAAAGCTGCTCACAAGAAAACCCACAAACAGTTTGCTGAAGACTCCTGTCCAAGAGCATGAATTACTGGAACATGTCCTGTAGTCTGATGAGACGAAGATAAACTTGTTTGGCTCAGATGGTGTCCAGCATGTGTGGTGATGCCCTGGTGAGGAGAACCAAGAAAATTGTGATTGCCTACAGTGTAGCATGGTGGTGGAATCATCATGGTCTGGGCTGCTTGAGTGCTGCTGCTACTGGATTCCAACATGTACCGTGACATTCTGAAGCAGAACATGATGCTCTTCCTTCAGAAACTGGACCGGAAGGCAGTTTTCCAACATAATAACGACCCCACACACACCAGCAAGATGAAAAAACTGCTTTGCTAAGGAACTTTGTGATGGAGTAAAAAAGTATGTCTCCAGACCTGAACCCTGTTGAGCACCTGTGGGCCTCAAGCAGAAGGTGGAGTAGCACCATGTGTCTAACATCCAGCAGCTCCGTGATGTCATTATGGAGGAGTGAAAGAGGATCCCAGCAACAACCTGTGCAGCTCTGGTGAATTCCACACCCAGGAGGATTAAAGCAGTGCTGCATCTCATTGTGTTCACACACAATATTCACACTTTACACACAGTTTTACATGTTCACTGAGGGTGTACTTACTTTTGTTGTGTTATTTAGACAGTAATGACTGTGTTGTTATTTTCAGAGGACAGTAAATCTGTACTGATACACAAACTGCACACTGACACTCTAAAATATCTCCAAGTTTTATTTCTACAGTATGGTTCCTTCAGAAAATATAATAAAATGTTTGCTGAAATGTGAGAGGTGTATATACACACACACACACACACACACACACACACACACACACACACACACACACACACACACACACACACACAGCTGCCCTGGAGCACAGAGGGTTAATATATATATATATTTGTATATTTTCCAAAACCAAAGACTTGGTATGTAGTGTGAGATTTTCTATAATGTTTTAGATCCTGATCATTTTGATTTGATTGCATCAGCAGTATGTTGAGTTTTGATTTGCTCAGCAGTTTTGCTCTCGACTTGCTGAGGTTCTTGAGTTTGTTTATTTTATCTTGTAGGTCTGCTTAAAGCAGATTTGCAGTATTTGCCTCAATGTTTCGATGCTGTGAAATAATTTGCTGCACATTTTTATTCCTTGATGTTTCCCTGGTTTTTGCCTCCTCCAGCTGCTGTTGGAAAAACAGAAGGGTGAAATTCTGGGTGTCGTGATAGTGGAGTCCGGCTGGGGCTCCATCCTGCCCACGGTGATTCTGGCTAACATGATGAACGGAGGTCCAGCCGCACGCTCAGGGAAACTCAGCATCGGAGATCAGATCATGTCCATCAACAACACGAGTCTGGTGGGGCTGCCCCTCGCCACCTGTCAGGGCATCATTAAGGTGAGCACGGGGGCATGGGGGCACATTGGCTATTGTCCATTCTGAAATAATTATGTTAATCCATGATGTGGACTTTTATCCACGTTCTGATCAGTTAGAGACCAATCAGTGCTGCTGAGGATAAAAATACTGTGGAAGGTAAAAGGCTTTTACTTGTCACATGTACATTAGTGAAATTCTATCTTCGCTTATCCCAGTGATGTTAGAAACCTGGGGTCAGAGCACGGGGTCAGCCATGATACAGTGCCCTGGAGCACAGAGGGTTAAGGGCCTTGCACAGGGGCCCAAGAGTGTCAGCTCTACAATCATGGGGCTTGAACTTCCAACCTTATGATCAGTAACCCAGAGCCTTAACCACTTTAGAACTGATCGTTTTGCACTCAAGTCTCCATCAGTTGATAATCTCAACAAAAATGAAACTGCAATGAATGAATATCAATCATCTAAATGAGGATGAGTTCCTTCTAGAGTCTGATTCATCCCTAAGTTTCTTCCTCATGAAGTCTTATCGAGTTTTCTCTCTGCCACCGTCACCACTTTCTCACTCAATACGGACAAAGTTATAGGAAAAAGTGATGAATTAGAAATGATATTATCAGTCGATTTATTTCTGTAAAGCTGCTTTGTGACAGTATGCAGTGTTAAAGGTATGAGTCGTGTCTGTGATTGACAGGAGAGAAAGAGAGCATGTGTTTCCTCCCACCTGGAGATCATGATCTAGAAATAATTACGTTTTATTGCTTAGGTTTGGAGTTTCTCTGCAAATGGCTGCCCTGAGCAGGTCTCCATCAGTGTGAGACGTGTGGGCTGTAATTAATACACTGCACTAACAACACAAACTACACAAACTACACCCCACTAACTACACTAAATCCCATAACTACCCAAACTACACCCCACTAACAACACTAACTACACTATACTAAATACCATAACTACACAAACTACACTACACTAACAACACAAAACTACACTACAATTAACCCCCTAACTACACAAACTACACTACACTTACAACACTAACTACACTAAATCCCATAACTACACAAACTACACTACACTTACAACATTAACTACACTAAATTCCATAACTACACAAACCACACTACACTAACAACACAAACTACACTACAATTAACCCCTAACTACACAAACTACACTACACTTACAACACTAACTACACTAAATACCATAACTACACAAACTACACCTCACTAACAACACAAACTACACTACAATAAACCCCTAACCACACAAACTACACTACACTTACAACACTAACTACACTAAATCCCATAACTACACAAACTACACTACACTTACAACATTAACTACACTAAATTCCATAACTACACAACTACACTACACTAACAACACAAACTACACTACAATAAACACCATAACCACACAAACTACACCTCACTAACAACACTAACTATACTACACTAACAACACAAACTACACCACACTACACTAAATCCCTAACTACACTAACTACACTAAATCCCATAACTACACAAACTACACCCCACTAACAACACTAACTACACTAACAACACAAACTACACTACACTAAATCCCATAACTACACAAATTACACCCCACTAACAACACTAACTACACTACACTAACAACACAAACTACACTACAATAAACCCCACAACCACACAAACTACACTACACTTACAACACTAACTACACTTAATCCCATAACTACACAAACTACACCCCACTAACAACACTTACTACACTACACTAACTACACAAATTACACTACACTAAATCACTACATGTCCATGAACTCCAATAACAGGACTAACTACGCCACACAACACAACACTACACAACACTACGCAACACTACACTACACTCACACAACACTACACAACACTACGCTACACTACACAAACCTACACAACACTCGCTACACTACACAACACTACACAACACTACGCCACACTACACAACACTGCACAACACTACACTACACTCACGCCACGCCACACCACACCACACCACACTACACAACACTACACAACAGTACACTACACTACACAACACTACACAACACCACGCTACACTACACAACACTCACACAACACTACACAACACTCACGCCACACTACACAACACTACACAACACTACACAACACTACGCTACACCACACAACACTACACAACACTACACTACACAACACTACACAACACTACACTACACTGCACTACACTACACACTACACAACACCACACTACACAACACCACACTACACTACACAACACTACACAACACTACGCTACACTACACAACACTACACAACACTACGCTACACTACACTACACTACACAACACTACGCTACACTACACAACACTACACAACACTACACAACACTACACAACACTACACTACATAACACAACACTACACTACACAACACTACGCTACACTACACTACACTACACAACACTACGCTACACTACACAACACTACACAACACTACACAACACTACGCTACACTACACAACACTACACAACACTACACTACATAACACAACACAACACTACACTACACTACATTTACATGTATAACATTTGGCAGAAGCTCTTATCAGAGCGACTTACATGAGTCTTATTCATACAACTGCGTAGTAGAGTGGTTGAGGGGCCCTGCTCAGGGGCCCAGGAGTGGCAGCTTGATGACACTGGGATTTTACTCACAACCTTCTGATTCAAAGTCCAATAAATACCAACACTAATATTAGATATTAGACAATAACAGATTGTACTGAGTGCACTAACAGCTCTAACTCTATTAACTCCAGTCAGTGTAATGCAGGTCCTGTACAGTACATTACAGTGTTATAAATGCTGAAACCTGCAGTTAAGCTGGACTTCCTCTTAACCTGTAATGTCTTTGACTTCTCAGGGTCTGAAAAACCAGATGCAGGTGAAACTAAACATTGTGAGCTGCCCTCCTGTGACCACAGTCCTCATCAAAAGACCTGACCTCAAATACCAGCTGGGATTCAGCGTGCAGAATGGCATTGTGGGTAGCCGAGCACCGAGCTTTAACTCCTTCAAACAACCAGATGTCACAATGCTATGCTAATGTTCCAGGGTTCATCCAGATGTTTCTACACAGATTAACAAATACTTTAGCACTTATTGGATGAATTGTATTCATACTTCATTTATAATTATGCTTTATTAATATTATTATTATTATTATTATAACTATTATTATTACTATTACTATTATTATTATTATTACTACTACTATTATTATTATTATTATTATTATTATTATTATTACTGTTATTGCTAAAGCCAAATGCAAATATGTCTGCATGTGCTAACACTAGTGTTTATTTCTGTGTGTGTGTGTGTGTGTGTGTGTGTGTGTGTGTGTGTGTGTGTGTGTGTGTAGATATGTAGTCTGATGCGTGGAGGTATAGCTGAGCGAGGAGGAGTTCGGGTCGGTCATCGGATCATCGAGATAAACGGCCAAAGTGTGGTGGCCACTGCCCATGAGAAGATTGTCCAAGCGTTGTCCAACTCTGTGGGTGAGGTGAGGACAACCTTCAGACTCACAGCTCTACAGTGTGTTATAGCTGCTGGAGCTTCAATTTCATTAGAAAGAACCTCTAGATATATAAATGTATCTCCTGGTCAGTGTGAATGCTGGATTGTAATTGGCTGGAAGGAGTTCAGGTGTGAGTTCAAAGCGTTCCAGGTCCATCCAGAGTGTGTTCAATAGCTAATGACTTTACTGAGCAACATGGAAGGACTTTTACATGTGGTTCAAATAAGAACCAGAAGGAAAAACAGCACCAGGAGTTCATTTCAACAGCTTCAGTATTAGTAGAGACGTGAACCAGTTCTCTTATTGAAACTCATGTAAATAAGTGTCATCTCGTGGGGTTTCTTTGCGGACATTTTGGAACTAGTATTTGGCGATCCTGATGGTGTAGGCGAATGTTTGGAATCAGTGCGAGTTCGATTTCAACCCCTCCAAAACTTTCTGTTCCCGTGCGCTGACCTGAACGACAAAGCCTTAATTTAATCCATTCAGTCCGTTTCATTCTGCAAACATCAATACCAGCTTTATCTACTCAATACCTGCTGTTGGATCTGTGATGATCTCAGATGTTGAGCTATTTTATGAGTTGCTCACTTTATGAGTTGAGTCTGGTTCCTCTCAAGGTTTCTTCCTCATAACATCTAAGGGAGTTTTTCCTTCATCACAGTCTCCATGCTGCTCATCAGGGATAAACACACACCATTCTCCTTCACTGTTAAATTCTGTAAAGCTCCTTTGAGATCATGTCTGTTGTGAAAACGCTATACAAATAAACTTGACTTGAATACTGGGAAGTGACCATGAGATATGGTGATAATCTTTTTATCATTATGATGCTCTCCACTTCACCTCAGATGGTTCTTCACCTCCACATCAAGCACTAACGTCCTGTAACTCCTCACACGTCGTTCCCATGTCCCACAGTGTGGTTAAATTCCCAAATCTGGTGATGGTGTGCTTCATTTGTCTATGAATCATGGTGAAAATGACAAGCTCTGCTTTCTTGGATGGAGAGACAGATGCTGGATTATCCCGGCTTTAATATATGTGGCTTGTGGTTGTGTCCAAAAATAATCCACACCACCTCGGAGAGATGAATTTCACTTATCACGGGTCGATCTTTACTGAGGAACCGAACACATCTGAACTCCGAGTTAATTACAGCTGTGTTGAAATGTAAAATCCATCATAACGACTGATCATTTACGATTGTCTTATTGTGATCATCTTCGTTTTTCTCCTCTGAACAGATCCATATGAAGACGATGCCAGCGGCCATGTTCAGGCTCCTGACTGGCCAAGAGACTCCCATGTACATCTGACCGAACGAATGACATCTGTGGAATATTTAAGACTTTCAAAGGCCACACCTCCGTCTAAAGATCTCTGTCTTTTGTCCGATCATCTCTCTTCCTTTTCTCCCCAGATAATAACTGTTGATTTTTTTTTCCTAACCCCGATATAGGGTACGTCGCCCATTTTCCAATGATTCTATGGATTTTATTCGTAACGCGTCAGACTGACCCGACGCACCGTTTTTTTTTTTCTTCTTTTCCTTATATGCAAATAAAAAGGGAGGAGCTCGTGTATATTTATTTCCGCTTCCCCTTTCACTTACTTCGTTGTATTTATTTTGAATTCTCGACAAAGCGTCTTGCTCCTGTCTGTGAACTTTGTTGGAAAGTCGTGCTGTAAAATGTTTCTTCGTTCCATCGAATACTATAGGAAAAGAAAAGCCAAGGGTGTGAAAGTCCACCCGCATAAAACACAAGAACACACGGTGACTGGATGTGGATTTGGGAAATTGATTTGAGTGGCGAAGACAAAAAAAAACCTTCAGCTACACAGCTTTTTATAGTAAACTCCTGGGAGGAATGTGAGCTTCCTGATCTGTCTGCAAACACAAGCAAAGTCGTATCCGTTCATTCCTTAAGCATTATTCTGTGGTACAAAACAAGCTTTCATTTCCCCTCTAGCAGACGCTATAAAGCCGTGTATAAATCTTACATTACATTTTTAGTCTAACACATGAATAAAAACCGCAAAACCATCAGTTATCAATGCAATTTTAAGCAACAAAAATGTGTGGAAGCACAGTGTGAGCAGAATTCACCAACCTGTACCCAAACCTAAGCTCTGACTCTGTGGTTGATGTTCTGGGTTACTGATTAAAAGGTTCGAGCCCCAGCACCACACAGCTGCCACTGTTGGGCCCTTGAGTGTGGCCCTTAACCCTTTCTGCTCCAGGTGGCACCGTATCATTGCTGACCCTGCACTCTGACTCCAGTTTCCTAACAAGCTACGATACGCTAAGAAAGAATTTCTCTCAAAGCCTCCTTGTTTCTTTCTTTCTCTTGATCAATTAGCATTGCAGGCATTAGCATTAGCGTCTCTCATTGCTGCAGCCAGGCTGATGTTTTGTGGTTTGTTTGTTTCTGTTTCTTTGCACACCTACAGCGTTAGCTGAAGTATCAGCAGTACCGACAGATTAGCATACTTATGTGTAGTCTAGTGCAGAAATGATAGCATGCATGTCTGCCTCTCGTAGCATTCGCTAGAGGAAAAAGCACATCCTCATCAATAACAAACGAGACTAGTGTGAATCTCATATGCTTCTAGTGTAGAACCACCGAGAGACACGTGCACGTTCCTTTTGTTTCTATGCAACAAACTCAGTAACGCTATGAAGATTTATTTTGACCAAAACAATCTATAAATGTCCAGAACTTTATTTTCATTGAAAAATCCGCCATGTGTGAGTCTGGGCGGTGAAGGAGTCTGATCACATCTTTTCTCCTGTTCTCCATCTTACACAAGTTCTTCTGGTTCCATCCCATGTGGACTTTCTTCCACTCATTCACTGTCACATTCCAGTTTGTTGAATGGAAACTAAAGGAACACGCATGTCTTAAAAATCAGAAAAGACGCCATAACACGCATTTCTTACTTGAGTTGCATTTGAATGAAAATGGGACAAATTGCAGTTCAACTTACTTTGAAAAACTGTGCAGCCGCTTGGCATTTTTTTAAAACTCAGACCCTTCTTTAGGGTGAATGTGGATTTGATTGGACGTGTGTTTACATGAACATATCGAGGGCAATATCTGATCATGTGTATATAGAGGCATCACTTCAGCTAGTAGATGGTCAGCTGATTTTCAGTGTTTCTAAAGTTCATCTTGGCATCTTCGCCTTAGGATTTAGGAGCAACGTCTGCGCTACCATGAACATCCCGATAAGCAAATAATAACCTACATCGCTTGAGATATTAATGGATACACTTAACCTCAACACAATATGGCACAATAAAAACGCCTGTTTTTTTACTTCAGTACAATAAATTTCCCAAGAATAAATCTTCAGGAGTCCAGAGTTGGGAAGAATAACAGAACTGAACTGTACATACAAAGCGACTCTTTACACGAGGGAACTTTTTTATATTCTGATTCATCATGAAATAAATACATCTAATTAAATGGTCATTTTTATTTGGTGGGCATTAAATTGTGTTGTTTTTGTTTATGTTTAGTTTTTTTATAACGTCAGTGCACAAACTTTTTTGTAACCCAAAAATACCACCAAATTTCATTCTAATGATAATAATAATAATAAAACATCACCATCCTGTAAATGACTTTCTATGGGAAACGCATCCACACTGTATCATATCTGGAAGTTTATTTTCGATGTGTTTTATGTCCACGTTTGTGCGTCGCTCGGCAAAAAAGAAACTCCTCCGAGTTGTGAATGTAAACGTGTTGTCGATAGTGCATCCATTACCTTGCGCAGTATTAGAATGTGTGTACATACAACACAAACATTGTTTAGTAAAAAAATAAAGAAGTGTCCAGGTTAGGAGGGCACTTACTCTGTAAACTCTCTCCCCATGTTGTGTCAGGCTTCTGCCTTGAGGAGAGGAAATAAATCCACACTGTGATCAGAAGCCTTGCAGCAGAGTACGCTTCGGGGGAATTGTGATTGAAATAAAAAGGAAACTCACAAAAGACGAATAGTTACCTGTTTTGCATGCAGCATAAATGTCAAAATGGCCAAAAAAACAACAACAATAAAGTGTAATATAAGCCCATGCTGGACTCTTGTGCATTTGTGCAGTAGATACAGAAAATTCATTTCTCTCCAACTGTTTTCTCATAACCAGAGATGAAAATGCCATTAAACTGTATGAAATGCATCACTGTAGATTAGATTTCTCAATCAATTTATCTACACACTGTCCATGAGCTTCTTTCTGAACATCCCATTCCACGTTTCTTCTCCATTTGCTCTTAGAAAAAGCTCCACTCTTCTGGGAAGATGTTCCACTAGATGTTGTGTTTATTCAGCTATAAGGGTGTGAGTAAAGTCAGATGTTGATGAAGGTGAGCTGAGAAGCAGTCAGTGTTCCACAGCTCAATAGCAGGAGATCTTCCACACCAACCCATGCATCTTCATGGAGCAGGCTTTCTGCACAGGGGTTGCATTGTCAGGCTGGAACAGGTTTGGATTTCCGAAATCTAATGAAGGAAAAATGTCATGCTTCTTCACCCCAAGAAGTCTTATACAATCAAATGTATTGCTTTGATAATAATCTGGAAGCATTTCGAAAAATAACCTCAGTCCAGTTTCTTTTCCATACTGCACAATTCACAGACGTCTCTCCGAGAAGATCATTCGGCTGATTACCTGACTGTCTTCCTGCAGGCTCCGGAGGCCTCTTCAGATAAGTGCAAGACGTTCTCATAACAGTGTGCAGAGCTGAACCCTAATCACATCGGTAACCATGGCAACCCGTTCTTATCTCGCCAAAATGAAACCCGTACTAATAAACTGCAAACTGTACATTTATCGCGAAACTCTGAATGAAACTCCACAGCACACGTTTATTTTATACCATTAATATCAGATCAATTAGTGCAGTGATATTTTATTTATTTATTTATTAGATAAAGTGATTATAGTTATACTCTTAAACCTTCCACGAGCAAAACAATATATTTCTCTCAGTCCTCTACTACTGATCCCTCCATCCTCTACCACTGCACCGCTGATCCCTCCATCCTCTACCACTGCACCACTGATCCCTCCATCCTTTACCACTGCACCGCTGATCCCTCCATCCTCTACCACTGCACCACTGATCCCTCCATCATTTACCACTGCACCGCTGATCTCTCCATCCTCTACCACTGCACCACTGATCCCTCCATTCTCTACCACTGCACCTCTGATCCCTCCATCCTCTACCACTGCACCACTGATCCCTCCATCCTCTACCACTGCACCACTGATCCCTCCATCCTCTACCACTGCACCACTGATCCCTCCATCCTTTACCACTGCACCGCTGATCCCTCCATCCTCTACCACTGCACCGCTGATCCCTCCATCCTTACCACTGCACCGCTGATCCTCCATCCTTTACCACTGCACCGCTGATCCCTCCATCCTTTACCACTGCACCGCTGATCCCTCCATCCTTTACCACTGCACCGCTGATCCCTCCATCCTTTACCACTGCACCACTGATCCCTCCATCCTCTACCACTGCACCCCTGATCCCTCCATCCTTTACCACTGCACCGCTGATCCCTCCATCCTTTACCACTGCACCGCTGATCCCTCCATCCTTTACCACTGCACCGCTGATCCCTCCATCCTTTACCACTGCACAGCTGATCCCTCCATCCTTTACCACTGCACCACTGATCCCTCCATTCTTTACCACTGCATTACTATTCCTTTTATCCTTTACCACTATCTCGCCATCCTTTACCACTGCCAAACTCATCCCTTCATCATCTACTTTACCAAAGCACCATCCATCCTTCTATTCTCTACCACTGCTCCACTCATCCCTCTCTCACTAGCAGTTTTCACACAACCTCTAACATTAGAACTTAAATGTGTGTAAACTTGTTTTTAAATTATTTACTCCCAGTTGAGTTTTAGACGAATAATATTCTTAATCTATGACCAGGAACATGAACCCGTAACAGAACATAATTTACTGATAAACTTCAAAGCACTACTGTAATTGGCTCTGGATAAACAGGTGAGACATAAACGCTATAAATGTAAATGTATTCATGCGAACTATAAAACCTCAATACCAGACATGATTTTATTCATTAATAAAGGACACTTTGTGAACCACTGAGTCACGTGATCATCCATTTCTCTGATATGTAGAGTACCGTTACCCCCTGGTGGTTTAATTACAACATACAACAGCACAACATACAACAGCTGGCAAACCTCTGCATTTGTCTGCGTTTAAGTTTGGTGTTGCCTTCGTATTTTTTTTTTTTATAAAAATAAAAAGGTCGATTTTGCAGTTGTTTATTGAAATGCAGCCGAACGTTACTGAGACATTTGATTATAAAAATGTATTTGTTTACAATCTTACAGCCTTTAAAGTGTGTTTTATACATTTATAAAATACGTGAATGTTTATTTTATGGATTAAAATTGTCTAACTGCTTGTTGAGATCATTAGTGAGAGCACTGAGTAAAGCTCTTTATGGGTTCTGATCATTTTGGTCACATTTTAGCATGACTTTGATCCCGATGCCCTGTCTGGTCGTCTCAAACGCCTGCACGGCTTGCTCCAGGGGGAAGCGGTGTGTGACCAGCGGCTTGACGTTCACACGCTTGGAGGCCAGCATTGAAATAGCCACGGGCCACCTGAACAGGGAACACAACACACAGTTGTATAAAAGTGTGTTATGTAAGATTTGGGGTAGAATGTGTAAAAACTGGAAGAGATTTTAATCAGATTTGAAAGAATTCTTTTAAACTGTTCTGGGAGAAGGAGATCCTCAGTATGTGTACTGAGTGTTTATAATATAGTACAGTAATTTAGCTATTTCATTAAACCGTTCATAAACAAATGGTATTTTTCTCACATTAGCTATAAATGCTACCTACAGGGTCTGTGAAAAGTGTGGAAACATAGTGTTTTATGGTTTCTGAGAGACCCATGCATGTTCCTTTTGTTTCTAAGCAACAAACTCAGTAATGTAACGCTCTAAAGATCCATTTGACCAAACCATCTATACATGTCCAGAACTTTACTCTCATTGAAAAATCTGCATGTGTGAGTGTGGGAGTGAGGGAGTCTGATCACATCTTCTCTTCTGTTCTCCAGCTTACACAAGTTCATCTGGTAGAGACACAAACATCCCATTTGGACTAATTCCAGTGGTTTTTGCCTTTTAATGCATGTTTCTCAAAAACGATGTTTTTCCACACTTCTGAAGGCACTGAAGGTCTGATGACGATTAAAAAATAAACCTTGTGCTCTTTGGGTAGGGAGGGAAAGTGCAAACATACTGTATATCATTTTTATTTTGTGAAAAACTAAATAATGAATGGAAAATATTTGTTGCACTGGATGTCTCTGATTTAGTATAAGAAGCTCCTTCATGGTCTCATGGCTGTTTATGTTGTACACAGTTAAACTCACGTGTTGCAGTAGCGGAACACGCCTCGGATGTCCACTTCTTTGAGAGCAGCGGTAATGAGAGGCACGGTGGCCATGTCAGCACCGAGTCCAACCAAAACAACTACACCTCCAGAGCGCGTAGCCTGTACACACAAACACACTGTTTTAGACACACTTCCTCTCTTAAAATTATGTCCTTGGATTTTTTCTTCTCCGTCGTACAGAACTGGAGATGTCTGAACTCAGACCTTCCTTCCATCCAATCACAATCCAGCATTCACAGTGCCCAGGAGCCAGTAATTGTTCTGATGTATATTAACTCACGTAGATTGCGGTTTGGATGCAGCTCTCGACCCCTGTACACTCGATGGTGACGTGAGGCATGCCCCCCAGCAGGCCGTCCACACGCTTGGCCATTTCCTGTGGTGTATCCTCTTTCTTAACGGGAAGAACAAAGTCAGCACCCAACTCTTTAGCTTTGGCCAGTCGATCAGCAGAAAGGTCTGATGGTACATGAACATGTGAAAAAATAAATAACGTTAGGATGTTTCACATTTCTGCTTTTAAAAACCTTTTATCCTTCAACATAAGGCTTACCGCTTATAACCACTTGAGAGGCTCCCATGGACTTCGCCACCAAAAGAGTGACCAGGCCAATCGGTCCTACAGGAGACAGAACATCTGAGGCTTTAACTACTCGATTCGTATTAGCAATATGACACGAGTGTGTGTGGGGGAAATATTTAAGTTATTTCATATTAAACTGCATCTTAAATAAAGATCTGAAATTTATTTATTTAGCATCTTTAACAGTAATAGAAGACGTTTAGTTTACTGGTTTAAGATGTTAAACTTCTGTTCAAAAGGTTATAAGTTCAAATCCCAGCACTCCCAATCTCATGCTCCAGCAGTACTTAAACATGCTTTCGTGGTGCACCTTCCCCAACAATTGTTTCTCTTTCTTCTTTCCTGATCCGGCTTATTCATGCTGGCGCCCTACTTCAGGATGGAGACCATTTTGTGTAAAGATGGTTCCACATAAACAGCCTGAAGATTTATGAAGTTGCTAAACAAACTCAAGAACTATGATTAGGGATTTGGACTGTAATTAATATCAACAGTTTACTACAATGGGCTCAGGTCCACGGTTTGCATGAACAGAGCTGCATTTCAGCACCAGACACTGAACAGCACCTTAACAATGATGGATCTATAATAAATGGACATTCAGGGTTGAGGATGAGGATGATGAGGTTCCGTTTTGAGGATGAGGATGAGGTTCGGGGTTGAGGATGAGGTTCCGTTTTGTGTCTGGTTCCTCTCAAAGTTTTTTTCGCATTCCATCTCAGGTAGTTTTTTTCTTCACTACAGTCACCACTGGCTCACTCATTAGGGACAAACTTACACACTAAACGTATACATTTTATAATCTCTTTATCGCTACACAAAGTGCAATATAAATTGAGTTTCACTGTTGGGCCCTTGTGCAAGGCCCTTATCCCTTTACTGCTCAGGTGTATAAAATTGAGGTGTCTGCCAAACCCCTTAATTGTATAAATGTATTGTAATGTAAGCTTCTCAAGGTTCTAAAATACGAGTGATATACAATAGCAGTAAGCATTAATTAATATTCATTTAAAATATATATAATACTAGTTAGAGGTCAACCAGTTTATCGTTTTTGCCAATCAATCAGCACCTATAACTGATGGATGAAACTATCGGCTATAACCCATGCCGTATTTCCCGGCTTCCGGTCTGCTGTCATTACAAGAGCGGCCTCTAGAGGCGAATCACTGACACCACATGCTGCTCGTTTTTACATGCTTCATTGTCGCTATATTATATTTATTATTTAAAATGTAATAATATTTAATATATTCATATTTATTTAATTCAGCACATTTTCATGATTCAGTACTGTTTTTTTGTAATAAAGTTCATTACTATTATATATTTGTATTTTTTTGATCCAGTATTCGTTAAAAAAATATCGGCCGATTAATTGGTCATCAGCGAGTTTGATCGAACCTCGCTATCAGTATCGCTATAAAAATCCACTATCGGTCGACCACTAATAATACAACCAGTACTAATAATTATAAGAAGTAGTTGTCGTCTTGTGCTATCTGCAGTATTTTTGTGTTTTTTGCTCACATTCTACAAAAAACATAACGCCATCAGGTGTTGTAGATGTAAGAGTGTAACCAGTGCAGGCTCTCAGCAGACCGGGGTATTAACCTGCTCCACAGATCAACACTGTGCTGCCCAGGGTCACTCCGCCTCGTCTGCAGGCATGAATCCCCACTGAGAGCGGCTCAACCAGAGCTCCTTCCTCATAACTCACATTATCGGGAAGCCTGCGAACAGAAATGGAGATGGAAATGGACCCGAGGAGCTCACAAATACAAAAGCCACTGCTCAACCTTTATTTGTGTGATATAGCTGAATCTGGTGCGTGCAGTTTGAGGAAACGGACTTGTAGCAGAAGTTGGCGTTATGCGTGTAGTATCTGCAGAGGTTCCCGTCGTCCGGCGGTGTGGCGCAGAAGAACACGGTGGGCGACAGGTTGTAACGGCCGGATTTAAAAAACTCATCCATTTCTCTGGGAACTCCTGGTTCGATCGCCACCCTGTCACCTAAATAAGATTCCAAAGTGTTTTATCAAAGAGCTGAACAATTTATTATTTATTAATTATTAACACCATATTAAACTTTACGGCATGAACACCGCTGATGCTGCATTAATCAGATCTAAACGTTTATGGGTGTGATATCACCTGAACACATCAGACACACTACATAATGTCCTCATGAAACCAATACGCATGAACCATTTCGGCCTGCAGGTGAATCCTGAATCAAACCTGGTTTCAGGTGAGTGACTGAAGATCCCACTTTGACCACTCGTCCTGAAGCTTCGTGGCCCAGGACCATCGGCTTCTGAACCACATAGTCCCCGATCCGTCCGTTCTGCCAGTAGTGCACATCGGAGCCGCAGATCCCCACCGAGTGCATCTGAAGTAAAACCTCTGAAAATTTAAATAGGAAAAAACCTTCTTTTTAAATACGTCAGAAAAATCCTGTAAATGAGGTCACGTGTGTGGTGGTGAGTTCGAATTTTGAGTTTCATCATCATTTATTCCTCTCTAAATGTTCTGCTTGATGTTGAACTGATGCTGAACTGTATGTTGGTGATCAGTAGATGCACCGAGCGCCGATCAGAACACGTGTAAAACAGAGCGTGGGCTCGATCCTGATTGGTGACTCGCTGCGTGTTTCACCAGTTACGTTTTTATCCTCATTAATAAAAAGAAACGACTGATTTCACTAAATGTAGTAAAAAGTGAAATATTTGACTGAAATGTAGTGAAGTTACAGTAAAAATCTCTTAAATGGAAACATTTCAGTAAAATACAGACACGTGAAAAAAACACTAAAGTACAGCAACACATTACATTTACTTCATTACTGTTCACCGCTGCTGCAGCTACTCATCACTGATAAACAGCTGTGTGTGTATGCTACAGGTCCACTTCCTGTTTTAATGTTGCTGTACATAAATTGACACAGGAGCACTAAAGGCTTAGTCTCGTCCAGCCAATACAACCATGTTGTACACTGTATATTAGCATGTATTATTAATGTAACTCGTAATAATAATAATAATTTATATTGCACCTCCTCTGAGCATGAAGACACTTTACAGTGTAGAACAATACTAAAACTAGAGCCAGTGCAGTTGCACGCATTTATATTTTATGGCATTCTGGCATACGCCCATATCAAGTGCGATTTACAAACGAGTATTTAATGGTTAAAGGCCCTGCTCAAGGGCCCCTGCAGTGGAACCTTCGTGGTGCTGGGACTGAAACTTATGACCCTTCTGAACCAATGACCACTGAACGACCACCTCTTGCATGCAGCAGTTATATTAAATTGTGCACAAAAATCAAGTTCATAACAACAAAACACACACACACACACACACACACACACACACACACACACACACACACACACATCATCTAAAACGTAATAAAAGCATGGAACTAACCAACTTTTATTCCTACAGCATGGTTCCTTCAGAGGATATAATAAAATAGTTGCTGAATTGTGAGGGGTGTACTAACTTTCGTGAGATACTGTACAAATAAACGGATAAAAGGCACAGTGACATTGAATGTGGTACGTTTCAGGGTTCATTGTAGATTATTTGATGTTTGATTCCTTACTTATTTTTTAATCAATGACTGATCATCATTCCAACATTATACTAAATACTGCACTAAACCACCCCAAACTAGCAGCTGCTCATGTTCATGCAGTATTTCAGAACATATTATAGAGTATCAGAAAGAGTCACCAGGCTGCTCATGAAACCAGAACATCTCTGCAAGTCAGCACTCAAAGGGGCAAAGGGCATTAAACACAGATCCTGCATGTGCAATGTGGATTTTTCACGTGCATTGGTGTTTTGATCGTACCATCAGGTCTAGGTTCTGGTATGGGACGTTGTTCCTGCAAATGACATTAATATTAATATTTATTAAGCGGCCAAAATAAAACTGGTTTCATTTTTATCATAGTTTAGATTGAAATGAATAAATCATACCAGCCTCAGATCTCCTTTAGTGTGCAAAACCAGGGAAAGGTTGTCCTTCTCCATGTTCTCCTTTCTCTTACTTGATATGTTTCCTGCAAAGTTGTTTAATAAACATGCAGCGGACTGCGTGCACGCGCGATTTTCCCCTATATTTCACCACCAAATGTTTCCTTAAGTCCCGCCCCCCTCACTCTGATTGGCTGACCTTTTCCGCCTCTCAGCCGTGATTGGTTACTGCCACTTGTCTGTTTTGCACAACAACACGACATTGAGGAAGCAGGAAAATTTTTCAATTTAAAAAAACTCAAATATTTTCTCTGTTTCTGTCTGTTTTCTCATTTTTTTCTCAGTTTATGTTTTTTTTGTTCTTGCGACCCCACGTGATTTACACACTGATCGTTTTCACGGCCATATTTTAAAAGATCCCGCCCCCTCTTCACTGGGATTGGCTGAAAGATCTGCGCAACGTATTATATAAAAAAAGTACCATAAAATTAAAATGATCATTATTTCATAACTCAGGTTATTTTACAAACATTTAATATACATATTGTATATTTTAA
This sequence comes from Silurus meridionalis, assembly GCF_014805685.1. Classification (NCBI taxonomy): domain Eukaryota; kingdom Metazoa; phylum Chordata; class Actinopteri; order Siluriformes; family Siluridae; genus Silurus; species Silurus meridionalis. Next base: position 987,387 of record NC_060909.1, read on the forward strand.
CCGCTTTCATTAATGCAGGACAAACTTATATATATATATATATATATATATATACACTTTTTCCCCTTCAATTTATTAAACCTTCAAATAACAGGCTTCTCATCATTCTACTGTTAATTAACATTAACATTTAACTGTTAATCCAACCAGCATATCACAACAACAATAATAATAATAATTATTATTATTATTATTATTATTATTATTATTATTATTATTAATACATTGAATAAAATAAATAAAGGCAAAAAAAAAAGCCAAAACATGTTAAACAAATTATGAATCCAAATATTATCAATCCAAGTATGTTGCAGAAGTTTAGAGTCTTAAAAACACACTTTTTAAAATAGTTTTTTTTTTTAAGAATTAAAATACATTTCTTTAATCATTTTAGGTGCCTCAAAAAGGGAGAAACTAACAAATCTACATTTGTGGATATATAAAAAAAAATGTTTTGCATAAATACAATGTAAGACAAACATCCGTATCCGTAACACTGTATCCGTTTGAACGGTTCCGGGTATGCCACTGGCCAATCACAGCTCTCGAAGCAGACGCGAGTAGCCAATGAGAGTACAGATTTAGCCGAATGAGGCGGAAAAACACCAACGCATTTTAGTTCATTTCTCTGGTTATATTATATTTATTAAACGGTCATGACGTTACAAACGAGCAAAAATATTCAGACTGCTTGCCCTTTTAATAACTAAAAAAATAACAATAATAATTATGTATACCACGTGACACAATGCCACACATTTCTACACGGTCATAACTTTATATTATAATATAATGATGTAAGTTTATATAAGATTATTTAAAAAGTAAAGCCAAAAGTTAATTATAATAATAATAATAAAAAACGTATTTGAGAACAGCCCTAAAGAATAAAAAAGAAACCGGAAAATGCCTAGACTGTAACCATGGTAACGCCACGCGCCCTGTCGCACTTGTGCTGCAGGTCCACTTTGATGTTAATTTATTGATTAATTAATGAAGGCAGATGGATTTAGATCAAATTCTCGAAGAATGTCACAGGAAGAAATGGGAGTCGCTGAATCTCAGTCACCGCGGATTAGTTTTAGTGCCAGGACGCGTTTCAGAGCTAAAAACATTAAAGAAATTATTCCTGAACGACAACCGACTTATTTTACCCCCGGAGGAGGTAAGAAGGGTCGTGTAGGGGCAACTGATATACAACTGGCACTGTATTCATCTATATTTCATTATTATGCTATTAAATAAAGCATTATACTGCATTTGATGTTGCATTGGTTCTTTGTTGCTTACAAACATTTTGGATTAAATTTTTATTAAATTTTTGTCCCTAAAACATTTAATAAATGAAAGAGAAAAAAAGAAATATGGTCTTCCTGTATCATCCTAAACTTTTACAGATTGTGCAACTTGACCATCTTGAAGAACTCATCCTGGATCAAAACCAGCTGACTCTTCTTCCTAAAAACATCAGCTCCCTGAAACACCTGACCTACCTGGCTGTAACCCACAACCCTCTCTCCATCCTCCCCGAAGCTTTGGGAGATCTCCGAGAACTCCGAGAGCTCTGGGCCTCGAACTGCGGCCTGGTTTCTGTCCCATCGTCCGTAGGCAAACTGGACAAGCTGCAAAAGCTCAGTCTGAGTAACAACTCCATCACGACTTTACCACCGCAGTTTGGGAGCCTCAGAAGTCTGCAGTGGTTGAACTTGGCTGATAATAAAATCGAAGATGTTCCAGAAGATTGGAAAAACTTACAGTCGCTGGTCTTCATTAATTTGAATAAGAACAACTTTGAAAAGATTCCAAAGACTCTCACAGGTCAGTTAAACATCTGCTGTAGACACGGTTTCCAAATTATACCAGTTTTATTATAAAAAAAAGGACACAAAGGGACAAACATGTATGAAGGTGTGAGTCTTTGTGATGGTTATAAAAAATATTAGTTACCTAACAGGTAATAATGCAACTGTCTTGACCTTATTATTATTATTATTATTATTATTATTATTATTATTATTATTATTATTATATATTACTAGTTTTATCACATTATTATTATAATAATTATTTTGTGTTAGTATAGTTATTATCAATAGTAGTATCATCATCATTAGTATCAGTAGTAATAATCTCCTCCTCTTCATCATCATCATCATTAGAACTAGTAGCATTATCATTATTATTATTATTAGTTGTTGTATCCTCCTTTTTCTCCTCATTTATAGTATTATTTGTAGAAAAATCATTATTATTATTAATAGTAGTATTATCCTCCTTAACATAATGTAAATCTATAAAAATATTAGTATTCATCATTATTATTATTAGTATTAGTATCCTCCTCCTCCTCCTCCTCCTCCTCCTCCTCCTCATCATCATCATCATCATCATCATCATTATTATTATTATTATTATTATTATTATTATTATTATTATTATTATTATTATAGTAGTAGTAAATGAATAAATTTTTGCAAATAAATCATCAGCCCATTGCTCTATTTATTCACTTTAATCTTTAATGTCTTTCCCAGAAATACCAAATCTTCAAGTTCTTCTAATGAACTTCAACAGTATCACCGCATTGGAGGACGATTTCATCCTGAGTTTCAGCAAACTAATAAAACTGGATCTCAGGCAAAATCCATTAAAGCTCAGACCACAACACTGGAAGGTCAGAACAGATCATGTGGTTTAAAGTGACACCAGAGAGACAGAATTTTCTACATCATTTGCTTTTTTTACATCAATGTGACTATCATTCTATTCTCTCTCTCTCTCTCTCTCTCTCTCTCTCTCTCTCTCTCTCTCTTTATTGCAGGGTCTGGATTTTATATTGCTTGGCAGCACAGAAACGGTGATGGATGATATATGATAAATACACAATACAACCCGAATTCCCCCTGTTTGCTTTTCACATGAGTGGGTATGGCAGGAGGAAGTGCAGTGAAAGATTTACGATAAAACACACAACGGAGAACAAACAAGTCGTTTTTATTGTAGTTTTATAAATAAATCGGGCTTTAATTGGGCTGGAAAAACTGAGGACAGGTTTCTGCTCAGAAAGAACATTTTTTACATCGTAATAAAGGATTCTGGTTTATAAAGTGAAGCATTAAACAGTGTTAGGAGACTGTAGATGGCGCTATAGTGTAGGATGTGACAGTATTGCAATTAGGGACATGTGATCGATCCAATATCAGTGTTTTATTTAGAAGATCGATTCCAACATTAAAATATCAACTTAACCTGTAGATTGCCATTTTGTTTGTATAAAAACTTTACTTTAACAATAATTTCTGAAATAAACAAATATAATTAATAGAAATTTTACCATGAAAAAATGAGACCCTATGCGTTTCTTTCTAATGAGTTCTTGGGTTTTTGGGGTCTCTGCATCATCTGGACCTTCTGAGAGAATTTCCTTCTAGAGAATGTCAGAAGATCAAGAGCCAAAAACATCTCGTTTTTACAACAAAAAAAGCATATAAATGAGAGGAAACATGGGAACATGACATGACAGTTGTGTGACAGTTGTTGTATATTAATAAAAAAGAGCAAAAAACATTTACACAGAAGCGACATTGAAGTTGCTAGATACAGTATCTCTCAAAAGTAAGTACACCCCTCACATTTCAGCAACCATTTGATTATATCTTCCAGAAGTACAATACTAAAGAAATGAAAGTTGGACGTCGTGTAAAAATGTCATCATGTTCATGTTTTTGTCTGCTTGACAGAATCATACTGATGTGTGTATCTTGTATTAGAGCAGTTAAAATTTGCTTTGAGTCCAATTCTCTCCTACTGAACACTGGATGTTCTACATGGACCTCATGGTAAAGAGTCTCTGAGGATTTGAGAATTTTATTTGTTGCTCTCCACAAAGATGCCGAGGCTGTAAGAAGATCAGTATCACCCTGAAACTGAGTTACAGTACACACCATTTCTCTATAATTGATGTTTCCTGCATACAGGTTCGATATCATTAACAATTCCACTTCACGTTTCCCACCTTAAAACCAGTGCTTCTCAAACAACAGCTCTATACACTGTAGTGAATGTTACAGTCAGGTCTTTACTGGAATCACCATCTGCACCTCTTTTGGTCCATAAATAAAAGTGTTGTCTGGTACAAGCGGGTTTTATGGGAGTCACTTTTATTGGCTTTTCAGAGAAACAGCTACAAGTCTCAGATATAGTAAAAAATAAATGATTTACATCCTGAGAAATGTTCCTGTAAGTATTTCACGTGTGACTCTGCACTTAAAACTTTTTTTTTTACATTAAAAAAACACATTTAATATTCTTTCCATTTCAATATTCTTAGCTTATAAACTAAACTTCTAAAAAGTAAAGAGAATATCATTATGCCATGTTAAAAATCAAACAATTTTCCATATTATTTAGCTGCTTAACGATGACATTAATGTGAGATTCTGCAGTTTATGATTGAACATAATTCAACACATACTATGATGTTAATTTCTGGGGTTTTTTTGCTACAAAAATAATCCAATCCTCACCAGATTTGACAGACGTCATTGTTGCCGACTTGGAATATCAAATTGATTATTAAACTATTAGACTTTGCTCACTGATACAGAACTTGGTAGACATCTTTAGGACCTCAGGCTATGCACCAAATTTCTTTAATCTGCTTCAAAAGTCACAAAAAACTGCAAAAAACTGCAAACATCTAACTGCCATTATTGATACACTTTCTCCAAAATGTGTTCCTGTTCACTGCTATGTTTCATGTTATCAGCTTCTGCATGTGGCCTGCTTGATTCAGGTGACAGATCAGGGCAATGAAGGAATCAGTATGAGGGAAAAGTCTCCAGGAGGTAAGAATCAAACCAGAACTGCCTCAAGGGCATTTTGTTGAGATATTTGTCTCACATCATCTTGGAACGCTTCTGCCCATTTGGTCATCTAGATCTTTTCTTCTCAAGTAGTCCAAGTCAAATCAAGTAGGTCTTACCAAAAGAAACAAACAAAAAAGGCCAATTTTTAAAGTCAGATAGATATTTCCTCTTCTGTCTATGGACTAAACGTATATTCGGCTTTAATTCATTGAACAATTTTTTCTTTTTTCTTTTTTGTTTTTTTGTTTTGTTGTTATAGTCAAAATATCACCTGAATTCAAGTCTCTGATGCGTTACGTCACTGTTACATTATTACTGTACACTGATGACCCCTGATTTAAACTCCGCCCCTTTTGTTTCGCGGTCAGAATTCTAGGGGGCGTAGCAGGGAGAACTTAAACTACCAGGGTTGCCAGATTGTAAGTAACTTCTCCGTTACAGTTCAACAAGAAGTGAATCTTTAAAAAGGGGTACATTAATCAAACTTGGCAACCTGATAAAGTTCTGCCTCCCCACATACAATGAAACCTCTCTACCGGGTAGCTTTCAGACACAAACCCCCAAAGAAGCAGAAGAGTTTTCCCTGCTGTCTGTGATCATTTCCAGCATTTCATCAGCTCAGAATGACTGGCCATAAATGGGGTTATGGTGAAGAGGATGGTAAGAACAACTTTGCACTTTATTGCTCAGACTGACACTCCTCCAGCATTTGAGTTGATTTACAGTGTAACTAAAGAGTGCACGAGTCAAATCATTTGTAGCATTTACTTGTTATTTGATAACACAGGCTGATGGATTGGTTCCTCTGCAGTTCTGATCTGTTTCTAGTCTCCAGAAGACTTTTTCCTCCCATGCAAATTAGGTTGAAGAGAGATTAAGTGCTTGCACAGGGATAATTGCACTATTCCTGACCTAAACCAGATCAGAGAAGAGATTATAGTGAGGTCAAGAAGCAAAACTCTATAATGCATGGTTGGAAATCTCTACACTGCATGTACATGATGGAACAGTGTATAACACTCCTGCTTTCTTATACTCAGACCAGCTATTGGGATAAAGAACATGGCTGGAAACATCAATTTATTAATGCATTGCTGTTTAAAATGTTGCCAGGTCCATCTGCATGGCACAAATCCTACCCCATCGCCCAAGGAGCTCGCCAGTCCCCCATTAACATCGTCCCTGAGGAGGCAGTTTATGACAGCCGTCTTCCAGGCATCTCGCTCAGCTATGACAACTGCACTTCTCTGACTATATCCAACAACGGACACTCTGTGGTGGTGGAGTTTGAGGATGTGGATGATAGATCAGGTGGGTGTCGATCCTCTCTTACTGTCTTTACGGCTCTGCAAACATTTTTCTGCATCTTATTGCTTTTATTGCTTTTTATTGCACCTTGTCCCCTTTGCAGCTTTATAGAATTAAATAGAGTGCAGATATAAATTTTAGAATTAGAAATGAGTCCCTGTGAGTTTATCCTTGATGAGTGAACAAGTTATTTTAGGAAGAAACCTTGAGAGTTTTCTCCTTGAGAGATACCCTTCTATCACAACTCACTCCTGCCACTCTTCTCCACTTCTCCACCTCAAAAGGAACCCAATAATGCATGACTGTAATGAGTCTAAATTGCATCGTAAAATGTGTTTGTACTAAAGACAAGCGTGTGCATGAAACTGATCCTTCTGCACAGTAGTGTGTGTGTGTGTGAGACTATGTATTACAGGAGATGTCATCTGGTGCATTTTCATACCTTTATTTACATTTACGGCATTTGGCAAACGCCCTGTGTAGCTACGGGGTTAAAAACCTGTTCCATGATCAAAAATCTACTGCCAGAAATCAAATCGAATAGTAATCAATCTTTCAGCTTTGGGATAAAATATGAATCACGTAAACACTCATATTAATCATCAGTATTGAATCACCTAGCTTTGTGTTTTCATAGTCCTTATCCTTACTTATACAAGCAATTGAGCAATAAGGGCTTTGCTCAAGGGCCCAGGTGTGGCAGCTTACCGGAATTATCATATATCAAATGTATTTAATTAGATGAAGATTTAAGGGTGAGTGATGGAACGTGATCCCTAAATCGGAAAGCATTAATAATGAACCATTGTACCATATAATGAACTCCCCAGAGGTCACAACCTAATACTCACCTTAGCACAGGAGTGAAAAAAGATTCGATTTGCTGTGCGTCATTCATCACATGGCCTTTTTTCTCGTTCAAAAAACGAGAAATGACTCGAAAGGCTTCTCGTTTTTCACCTACCTGAATTCGTCTGGGACGCTGTCCAAATACTTATGCACCGGACTGTATTGTCTAAGTGTCTGATTCAGAAACGTGATTACCTCAGCATGATTTTTGGCTGACACGTGTAATTTCTGCTCTGACCCTGTCTGACCGCTCATCTGGGTAATTACTGCACTCTGGGGTTTTGTTTTTTCTGTCCGTGTCAGTATTTCATGCAGAGTTATAATTCAGCTTCGGAAACAAATAACAGTACGGGAAGGACACAGAGCGACGCATTTCTCTACGTTAGAGCTACTCGTTACTATAAAAGGCTGAAAATCGGGTCTGGATGAGGGCCAAAAGTAAACGTTGCATTATAGCAAACTGTAATGTATTGTATAATGTAATGTTATTGTATTAAAATAAAAGTTGCCATGGATTCCACTTGTTTATGATTTTTCATAAAATAAACAGATCCTTAGATTCAGATAGATAGAAAAATAGAAATAACAAAAAATAGATGCATGAAATCTTCCAACCCAGTCATTAGTGTTGCACAGGTCAGGTGACTCTCAGTGTCGGTCCCAAGCCTGGATTATGAAGTGTAAACATGTGCCAAATCGAATATGCGGATCATAAATCAGAATTTCATAGCGGATCGGGCGAGGCCAGGCGGAGGAGACATGCAGGTAGTTGGTTTGAAAAAGGCAGATGTAGAGGACGGGGTGTGGAGACGGATGATCCTCTGTGGCGCCCCCTAATGGGAGAAGCCAAAGAAGAAGAAGAAGAAGAAGAAGAGGATTATTCTCTATCTTCCATTTCAATGTAATTTTTTTTCCAGAATGAAATCTAACAAAAATATTGTGTTAAATCTTTAAAAAGAAAAGAATACCTGTGTCAATGAATTCTTGTTTATTCAACTTCATTTTCTTACTTGGTAATCCAGCAAGAGCATTTTTTCAAGCAATGCAAATCTGCATTCTGGTTTAGAGAAACAGCCACACAATCTAAATCAACAGACGAGTAGACGAGTCTTCACAAGGAGAAAAGCAGGTCAACAAAGGTGTCCAGAGGGTTTTCTGTGTCCAGTCTCTGTATTCGATTGCATGTTGGACAGTGGCTGTTATTTCATCCCTCACACTGTCCATAGTGTTTATTTTTTATTTATTTTATTTGTTGTTGTTTTTTTACTTTATTATGCTGTTATATATATTATATGGACAGAAGTATTGGGACACCAGAATCCTGCTATAGAACTATAAACCCCACTGAACACCTGATCACCTCATCATCATCAGTACCTGACTGTACTAACACCCTTGTGTTCTCCACAAGAACATCTTCACCGAAGTGTGGAGTTTATTATAACAGCAAATGGGGGCTAGGTGGAATGGGATGTTGATCTTGTGATTAGGTGTCCACAAACTTTCGGCCATATACTGGATGTGCCATACTACTGTAGTAATGGAAGATTTTAGTTACTCGGCCGAAATCTTTTCTGCAAATAACATCCAATAAAGTCGTATGTGTTTACGTCATATAAATTTGGTAGTTACGTAATGTCATTTTAAAACAAATGATTGTATGAATTTTAACAAATTTAGTGCTGATTTAGATGTCTGCATTTGTATAACTTTTAACTTTCTGGTACAATTCCACAAATATCTATAAATATCTATAAATAAATCTACACACAGACGCTCCCACTTACAAACAAGTCACGCGCTGAACGATCGTTCGTACCATGAATTTGTTCGTAAGTTGTTACCGTGTTTGTTATTGACTACACAGATCTCCTAATGATGTAAGAGCTATAAATACCATCAAATAAACAACCAAATATACTAAAACTGATCGAAATAATCAAAATACTGTATACAATATTTTAATTTTAAGTCATAAAATAATTTATAAAAAACTGAATTCACATAAATAAATGAATTGGCCCGAGTCCAGTGTGCATCATGTAGACTCGTTACGGTCGACATAACGACTAGCCGACATAACGACTAGCCGACATAACGACTAGCCGACATAACGACTAGCCGGTTCTCCTCCGTTTGGAATTTTTCCGACACCGAACAAATTTCACTTTAAGGACAAGTTTGTTTGTATCCAAGTGAATGTTGGTAAAGTGTTGAGCGTCTGTGTACAAATATATATATATAGAAAATTAATACCATAAAATTATATCACTAAACTTTACAGTGACATTATTGTGTTTATATAAATCCCAGCAGGTCACAAGTATTTGGACATCAGCACATAAATTCTTTGTGTTTTTTTTAAACACTTCTCTAATTGGCCACAACGGATTTGACATGAAGCGATCAAGTTGTGATTGGATCATTTGCAGTGATGTTATTATTTATTTATTTTTTACACAAAGCAGCCACTCTTGGTGGTCAAAAGTATTCAGACACGTGTTTTTTTTTTTTTATTCAGGACAGATTGAGGAGTTGAATATCAGGATTGATGGAGTGTTGAATTTGCATTTGTTAGTTGTTCATGAGAACTCTTGCTTCTACGAGCTCCAGTGAGGTGTCGATGCAAGTGAAGTACGCCATCATTAGGCTGAAAGAAACAAAACAGACCTGAGAGAGAGAGAGAGAGAGAGAGAGAGAGAGAGAGAGAGAGAGAGAGAGACTATAGGAATGGCAAGAAATGAACAAAGAGAATGGACTGGTGAACTCATAAAACACATGAAAGCCTGAAAGAGTAGAAGTGAACAAGGATTGGGGAATTCCTTTCTTTTCTGGAGATAAGTAGGAGGATATTTGTCTACAATCAGGAATGTAAATGCAGAGGGTTTACGTCAAGATGCAAACTAACTGTAGGGAACAAAAAGGCCAGATGAGACTTTAAAAAATAAAAATAAAAAGCTCTAATAAAGACCTGCCAAGTTCTAGAACAAAATCAACTTGCACCAGAATGAGGGGAAGAAGAAAACCAAAGGTGTGAAGAAACATCATACCAGTGGAACTGAATTACTGGGGTTTATTGTTGATATGAAGTGATAATAGATTTAAGATTCTATATTTTATTTGTCACGATTCTAAATCTACACAGAATACAACTGGCAGTGAAATGAACCTGATCGACTGCTCAGAAAATGTGCATCAAATAAAAGCAACTATAAATGGAAAATAAGATCAGATGGATCAGATAAAGATAAGTAGTAGTTAAATATAGAAGAAATGATTGAATTTGCAAAAAGGGAAGTAAAAAAATAGAAGTAGCAGGAAGAGTTCTGAAGATTATCACGTAACGCTTCTGTTTAAAATCAGTCACATGCTGCAAAACCTACAGTGGCATTTCATACTGTTTACTGGATGGATGGATGGATGGATGGATGGATGGAAAGGTAGATACGTTTTTATAATTGCACAGTACAGGTAAACAGCAGGGAAAGGACCAGTACCTTGTTGTGTCCAGGGTGTGAAGGGTCATTAATGATTTTTTCTGCCCGGTTTCTGGTTCTTGTATGGTACTAGTCTATGCATTGCATAGGCTTTGGATTTGTTATATTGCTTTAGTTTGGTTAGTATCACGTAAATTCTATTAAAATTCTAATTCAAACCACTAAAGTAGTAGAAAGTTATTTTACTTAAACAAAACTGAAATTATATTTGCTATCACCAGACATTAAAATGTCACTTTAACCAAAATAAAGAAGTTGAACTTAAAGCTGAATATTTATATTACTAGATGATATTTGCATAAGATATTTTAACGTTAAGTAAATTTTCTCAATGGTTTCTATACAACAGCATATAATATATATAAATGTATATACAGCAAATAAATAAAAATCCAATGGCAGTGAAAAATGCTGATAAGCAAGCACACTAAGTATATATATATATATATATATATAAATAATGTTTATATTTGTAAAACACGTGAAATATTAGGCAGGATGTATGTAAGATTCAATATGTGTAAAGAATGAGGGATATATACATTTACCATTTATACACAGTGTTTATGCAGTGTATATCCAGTGTTTATCCAGTGTTTATCCAGTGTATATGCAGTGGTTTTTTTTTTTTTTTTTTTTTTACAGTTTTTGTGCAGTGTTTGTGCAGTGTTTTATTTATTTTTATTTTTTGTTTGTTTGTGCAGTGTTTGTGCAGTGTTTGTGCAGTGTTTATGCAGTGTTTTATTTATTTTTATTTTTTGTTTGTTTTTACAGTGTTTGTGCAGTGTTTGTGCAGTGTTTGTGCAGTGTTTGTGCAGTGTTTGTGCAGTGTTTATGCAATGTTGTGAGCTCTACACAGAGATCTGCTGTGGTGAAGGTGCTCAATAGCAGGTAGTTGGTGCCAGTGATGCATTGGGCGATTTTCAACAGCCTTTGAAGGTCTTTACGTTCACACATGGTGGAGCCTCTGTACCATACAGTGATGGAGATGGTCAGGATGCTCTCGATGATGTAGCGTTGGAAACTTGTTAGAATCCCTGTGGACAGATGAGCTTTCTTGAACCTCCTCAAAAGGAACCTCAAACTCAACCTGGTCTAGTCAGTCACCTGACCTCAAACCAATCAAACATGCTTTTCACTAAAGACAGACAAAACCACAAACAAGCAGCAACTGTAGGACGATGCAGTAAAAACCTGGAGAAGCATTTCAAGAAATGAAACTTGATGAAGTTCATGGGTTCCAGATCTCATCCAGACATAAGCTACAAAGGCCACAGATAACAAAAATCATTTCATATATTTTAGCTGTGTTTCATTTTATTTAACTGTTAATACCCTTCAATCACACTGTGGTCATGTAGAGAGACAAAAAAAAAGATTATGGAAATTATTTCGCTGACCAAATATTTATGGATCACAATTTACATAAATAATCAGAATCAGAATCAGGTTTATTGGCCAAGTGTGTTGACACACACAAGGAATTTGGTTCCAGCTGTTTGTTACTCTCAAAAGTACAGACATAAATAAAAACCTATACATGACAAAAACAGACACGACAAGACAAAAACAGACAATACAGACAATATGAGACAGTATAGACAGTGTGGGTAATAAATAGGGATACAGACCAGTAATGTACATAAAGTGTGGGAGTGCATGGTAGTGCAAATGACAGTATTGTGTGCCAGGTATGATGAGAGAGTTTACTATAAAACTTTGTACAGTATATAGAAGCAATAGTGTGTGTAACATATACAGATAATGTGATGAGTGACAGTTCTGTGCAGTACTCATAGATGTGATCAGGGAATATAATTATGGTCAGTTGTTATTAAGAAACTGTTCCTGTGTCTGGCCGTTTTAGTGAGCAAAGTTCTGTAGCGCCTGCCAGAAGGGAGGAGCTGAAAGATGTTGTGTCCAGGGTGTGAAGGGTCATTAATGATTTTTTCTGCCCGGTTTCTGGTTCTTGTATGGTACAAGTCCTGGAGAGTGGGCAGGGGGGCACCAATGATTTTTTCTGCTGTTTTAACAGTTTGCTGCAGTCTATTTCTGTCCTGTTTTGTTGCTGCTTCAAACCAGATGGTGATTGATGAGCACAGGACAGATTCAATGACTGCAGTGTAGAACTGTATCAACAGCTCCTGTGGCAGACTGTACTTCCTTAATTGCCTTAGAAAGTACATCCTCTGCTGGGCCTTTTTCAGAATCGAGTTTATGTTTGATTCCCATTTCAGGTCTTGGGAAATGGTAGTGCCCAGAAACTTGAAGTTCTCCACAGGTGACACAGGATGTTGGATATTGTGAGGGGAGTAGTGTTGAAGGATGTTTCCTAAAGTCCACTATCATCTCCACAGTTTTGAGTGTGTTTAGCTCAAGGTTGTTCTGACTGCACCATAGCACCAGCTGCTTCACCTCCTGCTTATATGCAGACTCGTCACCATCTTGGATTAGTCCAATGAGCGTGGTGTCATCTGCAAATTTCAGGAGTTTGACAGTTGGGTCACTTGATATGCAGTCATTCGTATAAAGGAGAATAGCAGTGGGAAAGGACACACCCTGAGGAGCACCAGTGCTGACTGTCCGAATACCGGAGGTAACACCTCCCAGCCTCACCTGTTGTTTCCTGCCTGTCAGGAAGCTGGTGATCCATTGACAGATGGCAGGGGGTATAGTAAGGTTTAGGCGTTTGGAGTGGAGGATTCCCGGAATAATTGTATTAAAAGCCGAACTAAAGTCAACAAACAGAATCCGGGCATATGTTCCTGGGCAGTCAAGGTGTTGCAGAATGTAGTTTAGCCCCATATTGACTGCGTCATCCACCGATCCACCAATGGAAATTGATTTGATTTACAGCTTCATATCTCCTGTGCAGAACCGAGGAACATGCAAAATTCTTGCACGTATAACAACCTGAAGTCTGTACAACCTTAGACACCGAGCTCAGGGAACCTGATCACTCTCTAATCTGCTCTTCTCCCATGACAGTGATCCAAGGAGGCCCTCTGGAAAATGCATACCGCCTGAAACAGTTCCATTTCCACTGGGGGGGAAAAGACTGCGACGGCTCTGAACACACTGTCAGTGGGAAGACCTACGTGTCCGAGGTAAAAACACACTAAACCAAACATTCAGCATATCTCGATTGATTTTTTTATCTTACTGCCCTGTTCTTTTTCCTACAGCTCCACCTGGTGCACTGGAATGCTGTGCGCTATCGCACCTTCGCTGAGGCTGCTGCAGCTCCTGATGGCTTGGCTGTGCTGGGGATCTTTCTGGAGGTTAGAGCTTCTCAAAAACTGGTGATGATTTACAGGAACTGTGCAGGAATGACTTTTAACTTTATTCATAAAAATTTAAGAGTTCACTACACTACATCTTTGGATGCGCTATAATAAAATTTTGCGTTCACGTGAACTTTGAGACACAAACCTGTTCCAGCATGGCAATGCCCCTGTGCACAAATTCAGCTCCATGAAGAATTGCTTTACATGGTTTAGTGAGGAAGATCTTGAGTGGCCTGCTATAGAGCTCTGATCTTTACCCTATTAAACACCTTTAGCATGAATGTGAACACTGACTGAACCCCAGGCCTCCTCACCTTCTCACCTACACCAGTATCTGACTTTACTTACACCCTTGTGTCTGATGAACACAAATCTCCATAAGCAAACTCCAAAATCTAGTAAAACAGCTTCCCAGAAGAGTGGAGGGAGTTAGAAGAACCAAATTGGGACTAAATGTGGAATGTGATGTTAAAAAAGCACATACCATAATTACGACCAGGTGACCCAATACTTTAGGCAGTATAGTCTATAGGGTAGGTTTGGGTATCCGAGATCAAATGAAGGGAAAATTCAATTCTACTGCATCCAAGGACATCCTGTAAATTGTGTGCCTCCAACTTTGTGCTAGTATTTAGTAGAAGAACCACATATGGCTGGAAAAGTTGTCAGGTGTTCTGATTTTAGAAGAAGTGAAAGATGTGTATAGAATAAAATGGATTCTCAGGGTGTTTTATTTTTTTTTGTGGTGTGGATATTTACAGAAAGGAGACGACCACAAAGATCTACACACAATAACCGACGCCTTATATATGGTCAAATTCAAGGTATGTGTTCTCTATCCGTCTGTCTGTCTGTCTGTCTGTCTGTCTGTCTGTCTGTCTTACTAGTTTGGTTTATATATATATATATATATATATATATATATATATATATATATATATATATATATATATATATATATATATATATAGAGAGAGAGAGAGAGAGAGAGAGAGAGAGAGAGAGAGAGAGAGAGAGAGAGAGAGAGAGAGAGAGAGAGAGAGATAGATAGATAGATAGATAGATAGATAGATAGATAGATAGATAGATAGATAGTGTTCTCTTCGACTGGAGGCCACTCTGTGCAGCTTGGGACGGTTTCTCATCAACACCTTGGGTGGTTCCATAAAATTCCGGAGTAAGAACGGGCGCTTTTGAGGATGGATTTGAACTGTAGTTAATGTCAACAGTCTGCTACACTGACTCAGGACTTCTTTTCGCTTCTGATCATCATCACTGTACCCCGCAACATCGTATATCTGCTTCAAATGGACATTCGGTGCAACCCAGATGAGGATGAGCTCACTCATCAGAGACAAACTTACACTTATAAAGAACATATTCACTTTTAATCACCACATTATCTGTGTGAAGCTGCTCTGAGACAATCTTCATTATTAAAATCGCTATACAAATAAAAATGAATTGAATTAAATGAATGTTTCCTTAAAATTAGTTTCTACATTTAATGTTTGTAGAGTAAAAATTGTTAGCGCTGATGGCGTGGTGTCCTTTTTGATTTGACATCACTTCCTGAACTTAACATTAACAGTACTGCAAGAAACAGTAAAAAAAAAATACAGAAAATTTGTATTTGGTATAAAAACGGTATGATTTCTTCTGTTTGTGCAGTTTTGAAAGAAAATGACTTGGTTAGTTGGAAAATCTATATATTTCATATTTCTTCTGGAGGCTTGGACTTCATCACAAATGTTGGTCATCCTTTTTTTTTTTTTTTGACGTCCTTTATGGTATTTGTTCCTTTATGGCAGAGACCCTTATTTAGAGGGACTTTTATTTATCTAAAGAATACAAATGAGCAGCTTTAGGTTTTAGGGCCTTGCTCAGGGGCCCAGGAGCTTGGTGTGGTTGGGATTCATACTCATGACCTTCAGATGCCTTAACCATTGGACTTGGCAAGCAGAAGCCATTTGTCTGATTTTTTTATTTTTTTATTTTTTATTTATTTTTAATTTATTAATTAATTAATTTTTTTGGTAAGGAAATATAAATTGTTTTGTTGCTAAAAGAATAATGCAGAATTTATACAATATTAAAATAAACCTCTATAACAATTTTTTGAAAAAAATCATTCACATAGTTTAAGTTTATTCCTTCTAATTGTAGGTTTGTCTCTAATGAGTGAGACAGTGGCGACTGTGGTGAAGGAGAGATTGTATGAGGAAGGAACCTTGAGAGGAACCACATCCTCATCCTCCACACTGAAAGTCCATTCATTACAGTTTCATCATTGTTGAGGTTCTTTGGACACTTAAATGCAGAACTGTTCATGCAAACTGTGGTCCTGAACCTGTTGTAGCAGACTGTTAATATTAAATACAGTCCAAATCCATCCTCAAGTTATTGAGGTGCTCAGTAAGTTCATAGATCTTTAGGCTGCTGATGTTGCACCATCTCCAGCTACACCTCCAGTAGCAGGGTGTCGAGATGAGCAGAGGAGCATGTTTAGAGAGAGAAGTAGTGTAGATGGGTGCAGGTCCAGGTGTTGAGAGAGATGATGTTTACTGCATGTTCATATCTTCATCACTGCTCTCTGCTGTACACACACTGTTATTCTTTTATTTCAAGGAAAGCGTCGCAAATTTCAAAGGTTTCAACCCGAAGTGCCTCCTACCTTCCAATCTGAAGTTCTGGACGTACCCCGGCTCTTTGACCACGCCTCCGCTGCATGAAAGCGTCACATGGATCGTTCTGGCTGAACCTATTCGAGTCTCAGAGAAGCAGGTGAGTTATGGAGCTTTACACACCTGCAGGTCTGTGTGTTTGTTCATTTCCATTCCGCCACAGTTCTTCCTCATGGTGGGCAGATATTCTTCTGGTCTTTGACCACCGTATGGGTTTTAATCATTTGGGTATTTAATTAGAGGTGAACCGGGGAAACGGGTGGAGACTCCGTGGCTCACTTACACCTTTTTCCAAACCAGAATAGATTTAATGACTGCAGTTTGTTTCTTTATGTATTAAAGATGAGTATGAAGACAGATGTGTAATTATAGCTGATAGAGCACCATCATGCTCATTATTTATTTATATATTCATTCATTTACTTTATATAAGACCTACATCCATCACGGTCACTTCCCAGCTTTACCATGTTAAAGCTGTTACTGAGTGGATCAAAATTAACGCTACATCTCCTGAGTGTAGCTTCATGTTCTCCTGTGTGTAGCTTCATGTTCTCCTGAGTGTAGCTTCATGTTCTCCTGTGTGTAGCTTCATGTTCTCCTGTGTGTAGCTTCATGTTCTCCTGTGTGTAGCTTCATGTTCTCCGGTGTGTAGCTTCATGTTCTCCTGTGTGTAGCTTCATGTTCTCCTGTGTGTAGCTTCATGTTCTCCAGAGTGTAGCTTCATGTTCTCCTGAGTGTAGCTTCATGTTCTCCTGTGTGTAGCTTCATGTTCTCCTGAGTGTAGCTTCATGTTCTCCTGAATGTAGCTTCATGTTCTCCTGAGTGTAGCTTCATGTTCTCCTGTGTGTAGCTTCATGTTCTCCTGAGTGTAGTTTCATGCCTACACATTGATTCCAGGAACGCAAGACAGTTCTTTGTATTCTTTCTTATGAAAGACAGTTTTTGTGTCTTTGGTGTCCCACTGATTAGATATTTGTTTGTTGTAATTTCTAAGACAACTGTTCTTCACTATATGGACAAAAGTTTGTGGACACTGTTTGCTCATATAATAACTTCCAAACTTGTGGAAAGATTTTTTATAATGTGCTAATAGAGATTTGTACTCATTCAGTCACAAGCTTTAATTATGTGAAGTACTGATGTAACTCAGTGGTGTTCCTAAGGTTCTTCAAAGGTGTTCAATAGGGTTGAGGTCAGAGCTCTACAGCAGGTCACTTAAGATCTTTCATTCCAACCCATGTAATGCAGATCTTCATGGAGCTGGTTTTGTGTACAGTGGCACTGTGATGTTGGAACAGGTTTTGGGTCTCCAAGTTCAAGTGAAGGAAAAATGTCCTGCTCCGAAAATACAATTGTGTGCCTCAGTTTGGAGAAGAACCACATATGGCTGGAAAAGTCAGGTGTCCAAATACTTTTGTCAGTTTAACTGATTACAGTGGGGCAAATTTCCTTCAGCTTTAGTGGTAATAATAGATGTTTCCCACACCGAGCTCGGTGAAAAGCGCTGATGCATTTCTGAAAGTCTGAATAATGCAGGCAACAGGTCACAGCGGCGTTGTTCTGCAGGTGTGTACGGCTCGTAAAACGTCTCCTCCACGTCTCATCCACGTCTCCTCCACGTCTCCTACTAAACCAAGTGTTTATTCTGTACGTAAAACAGAGTCTGTTTTGTGTACATGTAAGTTATTCGTAAATGAACTAACAGAGCTGTTAGCCAGCCTAAGAAGCTAGCGTGATACCGGGTTTTCTCGCTAACATGCTTTGAATTACTATGCATTTATTTATATATATTATGCAAGTAATAAAAATGTGGCTGTTTTTACTTATGAAATCACACAGAATAAACTACTGTGTATATTTAAAACAATAATGCAGCCAAAATCTGAAAAAGTGTTTAAGGATCATCATCAGGTAAACTTTAGTGATATGAATTCTAAAGAAATGTTATAATAAAGGAATTCGTTTTGCCCAATTTCACAATTTCCGTGTGTGTGTGTGTGTGTGTGTGTGTGTGTGTGTGTGTGTGTGTGTGTGTGTGTGTGTGTGTGTGTGTGTGTGTGTGTGTGTGTGGTTGTACTGCATGCCTGCCGTTAAGCCGTACATGCAAAGACTTTACTTTAAAACCCCAGGATTATGGTGGTTGATGTGCAGTAACTACTGGTTTATGAAAAAGACTCTGGAGATCCACAGCAGGTGTGGAACAGGTATATATTCATCACCCCTCAAGGCGAAGTTACATTCCAACTCACAAAGCCTGGCATGTCTTTTCACGCCTACACAATGAATAGACATGGTTATGGTTTCAACACTTTACGCTCTACACCACTGAAAGGAAAGTTTAATGAGTTTCCCAGAACTGACTAGCAGCTAAGGGTGTGGTTTATACTGTATGGAGGTACGGCACTGTGTTTGGATTAATGGCAAAATGTGTCACATGTGAACCCAGTTTTTCCTCAAGAATAGGTTTAAGACCTCTATTAGGAAGCTAAGAACCTTTAACTATTTGAGAAAGCCCTTGGGTATCTCATGTAACCTAGCTTCCTAAAACCTGACTTATCTTTTGTCCTTGCAGAACCTTCTCGATGTGGTTCTAACACGCCACGCCCTAATCAATACTGCCTTATAGTTTTGGAATTTTTGTTATCATCTTATAGGTCTACAGATGAACAGTACGGTTCATCTGATATCTCTCATGTTTAATGTGATGAGGGTAATTACGTTTGATGTCTCTCAGGTTTATTTTGACGAGGGTAATTACGTTTGCATGAACTGCAGATTTTCTAAAAAAGAATTTCTTTCTGATTGTGATTTTGTCAGGATGGGGACTGCTGACTTGAAGTCGACCGATTTATCGGTTTTGCCAATTAATCTGCATCGATACTTGATTGCTGGAACTATCAGTTATTTGCAAAAATCCATGCCAATAGTTTTTCCGGGTTGCGTTAGACAGTACGAGAGCGGCCTCTAGAGGCGAATCATTGATACCTGTTTTCATTTATTTAGTGTTTATTTTTGTTTGTTTAAATGCGTCTTTATTTTCTTTACTATTTATAAATATATTTAATATATTCATTAGTATTTCGCACATTATGTATGTTTGATTCTTTTTTTTTAATCTAGTATTTATTTTAAAAATTAAAATCGGATGATTAATCTGTTATTGGCAAGTACGATCCAACTTAGCAATCGCTATCGTTAAAATCCACTATCGGTCGACCTCTATTGCTGACTATCGCATAGAACGAAATGTTTATAGAAATAGAAAATCACCATCAAAAGTATTGGAATGACAGGGCAGTTATTTGAAGGAAATAACATTTATTTGGTTGCATATCTCTCACTTGCAATAACTGCATCAGGTTTCAGGCTTGTAGCTCAAATATATAACTTTCACTTGCACTTTGCATGTGATTTTCTCTTTTTTAGCCACTTTTCCAGAGTCTGAGGTTTGACTTGGCAGTATGTTTTGGTTTGTTGCTCCTCCCAGTTAGATCAGACTCGATTATATTCTTGGTGTGTGTCCTAGTGAATGAGACTTCAAAGCACTTATATAAGTCTGTTTGGATAAGAGCGTCAACCAAATGCCATAAATGTAAATGTAGAATGTGAATGTGTTGAGCCTGTTCCAGAAGCAGCTATGCGAGACTAAGCTGTGACTGCACTTCCACCATACATGACCAATAAGCTTGAATTTTTTTGCATCATGAGCAGATCCTTTCCTTCTCCACTCTAGCCCTTTTTCATCACTCTGGTTGAGGTTCACCTTAGTTCCAGACATTTGAAAGTGTTAAGGCTCAGTAGTTAAGGCTCTGGGTTATTGATCAGAAGGCTGGGGGTTTAAACCCTAGCATTGCCAAGCTGTCACTCTTAGGGGCCCCCTGAGCAAGGCCCTTAACCCTCTGTGCTCCAGGGGCACTGACCCCAGCTTCCTAACACCACTTGGATGTGCAAAAAAAGAATTTCACTGTGCTGTAATGTACATGTGACAAGTATAAAGCACCTTCTTCCTTCTTCTGTTTTATGAATTGTAAAAGCCAGGGCTCAAACTAAGAGCAGACGTTTAGACCTGAGACCTGGTCAACAATCAACACCTGTCAGTCACTTGTTCCAATATTTTTGATCAATCAAAAAAAGGGTAGTTTAAGCAAAAAAAAAAAAAAAAAAAAAAAGCTGCTATTCACTTGAAGTAGTTTAAGACGTCTCGCATCAGGAAATAGGAGAGAGAGAGAATTCTGATCCTGGAGAAGACCAAATAAAATGAGTTCTTCTTTGCTAACTAGTGAAAATCCAACCAGTTAACGAACTCAAATCACTCAAATCGGAACAATCTTTTTGCTGCCAAGAGTATGAATATAAATGCATATAAATCTAGTATTTATATTATAAATTTTAATTATATATAAATGCAAATAAATGTGGTATTTATATTAAATATAAATTATATATAAATGCATGTAAATTAAATAAGTAATATATGCATTCCTAATAGAAATTAGATAATGGCTTAATTTCTATTTGATTTTTATTTCTATTTGTTTAATTGATTCATTTCCCTTCTCCCCGTTCTTCCACTGACTCTAGATGGGAAAGTTTAGGATGTTGCTCTTTAGCGGTGAAGAGGAGGAACAGAGGAAACGCATGGAGAACAACTTCCGCCCTCCACAGCCCCTGAAGGGCAGGACGGTCCGCGCCTCCTTTAAGTAGCCCCATGATCACCACACTGACAATGTTTTTTTTTTTTTTCTCTGCAATCTGGAAATGTGTAGATTTCGTTTTCTCTTTAGGAAGTCAGGCACGTTGTGAGGAACAACCGCAACGAGTGGAGAACTGTGAAAGCACTTAGGAACACTGTGTAGGTTTCTACGTCATGTAGGCTGCCAAGAAACATGCATTCTAAATGTCGTAGCATTGAGCTGAGTAGAGATGAAAGTCTGAGCTGACGATGCAAACATATGAGCAGCTTTTCATCTTTTCCATTAAAGTTTTCTCACCAGTTTCTATAAACCAGTAGAAGAATGTTTTTTATTTACTTTGATTGCCTGAGCCATTGAACAGTTCTGAGATCAGCCTGGTTTGAAGTGATCCACCCTCAGGTGCGTGCAGCGACTCCGACTTTCCTGCGACAGACCTTCTGCTTTCACACATCATTTGGATAGTAAGAAACCTCTGGCAGACCGCGTTTAATCTCTTCACCGCTCATTATCCTGACCAAATGATGGAACTTAGGAAAGATATTTCCATGGCTGTGCCCTGAAGCTTTTTCTGATCTGTTCCTTTCTTATCTGCTCTCCTTTACGATGCATTTTGCTTTGTTAGTGCTTTTATTGTGTGATTTTGTTCTGCTGATGATTCGTGTCCATTGTGACTTCACTTTAACCTCATTGATTAGTAAAACATTTGATGCTAATGACCTGCAATGAGATGAAACGCTGCTAAAACTTATAGAAAAAAAACCCAACCTTGTGTGAAGTAAAATGGGTAGAATTCTGTATTTCTCACTCAAATCTTGGGTTTGTTCTAAAAATGAAAATTGTGATGGTTTTTTTGATGCAATATTGTGTGTAATGTCTCAATTCTCCAACGTCTGAAGCTCAACACTGGAACAACTTGACACTGGAACATGGGCAGATTTTTCTCCCTGTGATGTACATTTTATTTACAGACAAACGTTTGTTGACACCAAACTTAGTTTCTTGTGTTTTTTCAACATCCCATTCCACATTCAGTTCACATTTACAGTTATAATGATCTCCACTCTTCTGGGAAGATGTTCCTCATTACACAGGGGTGTTAGTAAAGTCAGGTCCTGATGTAGATGAGGTGAGGAGGCCTGGGGGTGCAGTCAGCGTTCATATTCATCACTAAAAGTGTTCCATAGGGTTTATAGCAGACCACTCAAGATCTTCATGGGTCTGGATTTGTGCATTCTCGTGCTGGAACAGGTTTTTTCTGTCTCCTAGTTTAAATAAAGGGAAAATCCATGCTTCTGCATCCACAAGCATCCTGTAATAAACTCAAGTCTGCATTACGGCTGTGGTTTTTCATCTAAACACTTTGCATCAGCATGCTGCAGTAGATACTTATTTTCTTCTGTTGAGTCTTTACAGAATTACTGTTCTGATCACTTGGTTTTATGATAAAACTTCACTCATCACCCTGGATGGAGAAAAGCTCCATTTTCTTTTACAGTACGTGGGTACAGCAGCTTTACATTCTTTATTTTGTTTTTATAAAGGTGTGTATTTGCTTTCTTGCTCCACATTATATCATTTTAATCACACGTTTCTGCGTCTTCATAATATGGTTTAGAAAGATCTTAGAAATTATTGAAATACCTCTCGGGATTACTGAATGAACTTGTGCTTTAATAAACTATTTATTGTCATTTTCTTTTTCCATTGAAAGAAGTCTGATCATTTCAATAAAAATTAAAACAACTACATTCTCAGTGTGTAGTTTTTTTGATCATGCTTGAGAATTGCTCGTGAGGAAACCTGTCATCGTCTAGACACCAGAAATTCAGTCCTGTATGTTCCTGATTGTTCCATCATCCATAGGTTTGTTCCTGATGAGTGAGCCAGTGACGACTGTGGTGAAGAAACCTTAAGAGGAACCAGACTAAAAAAAACGAATCCATTCCCAACACCGAATGTCCATTCATTACAGTTCCATCAATGTTGAGATGCTGTGCAGTGATGGACACTTACATGCAGAAGTGTTCGTATTAATTGTGGTCCTGAGCACATTGTAGACTGTTTGAACATGGATTGGAAGTTCCTCAACCTGAAAGTTCTTGAGTTACTTCATTAATCTGTTCAGCCTCCAATTAAAGTCCATCTTCATACATCATGTGGAACATCTGAACTTCTGAGATGTAAATGCTGATTTTGATGTTTTATTCTATATTTTTACTTCAATTTTTAATATTGTGTATTCGATTTTATTTGTTTTTCATGCATTATATTCTATTTTGTATTATATTGTAGGGTTGGGGTTAGGGGTATTATATTGTAGGGTTGGGGGTATTATATTGTAGGGTGAGGGGTATTATATTGTAGGGTTGGGGTTAGGGGTATTATATTGTAGGGTTGGGGTTAGGGGTATTATATTGTAGGGTTAGGGGTATTATATTGTAGGGTTGGGGTTAGGGTATTATATTGTAGGGTTGGGGTATTATATTGTAGGGTTAGGGTTAGGGTATTATATTGTAGGGTTAGTATTATATTGTAGGGTGAGGGGTATTATATTGTAGGGTTGGGGTTAGGGGTATTATATTGTAGGGTTGGGGTTAGGGGTATTATATTGTAGGGTTAGGGTATTATATTGTAGGGTTAGGGTTAGGGGTATTATATTGTAGGGTTGGGGTTAGGGTATTATATTGTAGGGTTGGGGTATTATATTGTAGGGTTGGGGTTAGTATTATATTGTAGGGTTGGTGTTAGGGGTATTATATTGTAGGGTTGGGGTTAGGGGTATTATATTGTAGGGTTAGTATTATATTGTAGGGTTAGGTTAGGGGTATTATATATTGTAGGGTTAGGGTTAGGGTTAGGGTATTATATTGTAGGGTTGGGGTTAGGGGTATTATGTTGTAGGGTTAGGGGTATTATATTGTAGGGTTGGGGTTAAGGGTATTATATTGTAGGGTTGGGGTTAGGGTTAGGGTATTATATTGTAGGGTTGGGGTTAGGGGTATTATATTGTAGGGTTAGGGTATTATATTGTAGGGTTGGGGTTAGGGTATTATATTGTAGGGTTGGGGTATTATATTGTAGGGTTGGGGTTAGGGGTATTATACTGTAGGGTTAGGGTTAGGGGGTTAGAATTATTATATTGTAGGGTTGGGGTTAGGGGTATTATATTGTAGGGTTAGGGGTATTATATTGTAGGGTTGGGGTTAAGGGTATTATATTGTAGGGTTGGGGTATTATATTGTAGGGTTAGGGTTAGGGTATTATATTGTAGGGTTGGGGTATTATATTGTAGGGTTGGGGTATTATATTGTAGGGTTAGGGTTAGGGTATTATATTGTAGGGTTGGGGTTAGGGTATTATATTGTAGGGTTGGGGTTAGGGTATTATATTGTAGGGTTAGGGGTATTATATTGTAGGGTTAGGGTTAGGGTATTATATTGTAGGGTTAGGGTTAGGGGTATTATATTGTGGGGTTAGGGGTATTATATTGTAGGGTTGGGGTTAGGGGTATTATATTGTAGGGTTGGGGTTAGGGGTATTATATTGTAGGGTTGGGGTTAGGGTTAGGGTATTATATTGTAGGGTTAGGGTATTATATTGTAGGGTTAGGGGGTTAGAATTATTATATTGTAGGGTTAGGGGGTTAGAATTATTATATTGTAGGGTTGGGGTTAGGGGTATTATATTGTAGGGTTAGGGTTAGGGCATTATATTGTAGGGTTAGGGTTAGGGTATTATATTGTAGGGTTGGGGTTAGGGTATTATAGTGTAGGGTTAGGGTTAGGGTATTATATTGTAGGGTTAGGGTTAGGGGTATTATATTGTAGGGTTAGGGTTAGGGGTATTATATTGTAGGGTTGGAGTTAGGGTATTATATTGTAGGGTTAGGGGTATTATATTGTAGGGTTGGGGTTAGGGTATTATATTGTAGGGTTAGGGGTATTGTAGGGTTGGGGTTAGGGGTATTATATTGTAGGGTTAGGGGTTAGGGTATTATATTGTAGGGTTGGGGTTTGGGGTATTATATTGTAGGGTTGGAGTTAGGGTATTATATTGTAGGGTTAGGGGTATTATATTGTAGGGTTGGGGTTAGGGTATTATATTGTAGGGTTAGGGGTATTGTAGGGTTGGGGTTAGGGGTATTATATTGTAGAGTTAGGGGTTAGGGTATTATATTGTAGGGTTGGGGTTAGGGGTATTACATTGTAGGGTTAGGGGTATTATATTGTAGGGTTGGGGTTAAGTATTATACTGTAGGGTTAGGGCATTATATTGTAGGGTTAGGGGTTAGGGGTATTATATTGTAGGGTTAGTATTATATTGTAGGGTTAGGGGTTAGGGGTATTATATTGTAGGGTTGGGGTTAGGGGTATTATATTGTAGGGTTGGGGTTAGGGTATTATACTGTAGGGTTGGGGTTAGGGGTATTATATTGTAGGGTTAGGGTATTATATTGTAGGGTTGGGGTTAGGGTATTATATTGTAGGGTTAGGGGTATTATATTGTAGGGTTGGGGTTAGGGTATTATATTGTAGGGTTAGGGTATTATATTGTAGGGTTGGGGTTAGGGGTATTATATTGTAGGGTTAGTGGTATTATATTGTAGGGTTGGGGTTAGGGTATTATATTGTAGGGTTAGGGGTATTATATTGTAGGGTTAGGGGTTAGGGGTATTATATTGTAGGGTTGGGGTTAGGGGTATTATATTGTAGGGTTGGGGTTAGGGTATTATATTGTAGGGTTGGGGTTAAGGGTATTATACTGTAGGGTTGGGGTTAAGGTATTATACTGTAGGGTTGGGGTTAAGGGTATTATACTGTAGGGTTGGGGTTAAGGGTATTATACTGTAGGGTTGGGGTTAAGGGTATTATACTGTAGGGTTGGGGTTAAGGGTATTATACTGTAGGGTTGGGGTTAAGGGTATTATATTGTAGGGTTGGGGTTAGGGGTATTATATTGTAGGGTTGGGGTTAAGGTATTATACTGTAGGGTTGGGGTTAAGGGTATTATACTGTAGGGTTGGGGTTAAGGGTATTATACTGTAGGGTTGGGGTTAAGGGTATTATACTGTAGGGTTGGGGTTAAGGTATTATACTGTAGGGTTGGGGTTAAGGGTATTATACTGTAGGGTTGGGGTTAAGGGTATTATACTGTAGGGTTGGGGTTAAGGGTATTATACTGTAGGGTTGGGGTTAAGGGTATTATACTGTAGGGTTGGGGTTAAGGGTATTATATTGTAGGGTTGGGGTTAGCGGTATTATATTGTAGGGTTGGGGTATTGTAGGGTTGGGGTTAGGGGTATTATATTGTAGGGCTGGGGTATTGTAGGGTTGGGGTTAGGGGTATTATATTGTAGGGCTGGGGTATTGTAGGGTTGGGGTTAGGGGTATTATACTGGAGATTTGTCCATGTACAGTGAGATCACAGTCCAAACAGCGAAGACAAAATTCCTCCAAACTCACTTCAGATCAGGTTTTAGTTACTTATTCATGTTCTGTTATCTGAGGCGTGTCGGAGGTTCGGGTCTGGTTCCCAAAACGCCTCGGGTTTGGGAAGCTCATGTGATGAAATGTGTAACTTTGCAGTGCTCAACACTGCCACCTTGTGGCCAAAGAAGGAATCAACAATACCTAAGACGTACATTTGCAAGTTTCTACTTTTGGAAGTTTATGATTTGAGGGATTATTCATGTGCAAATAAAGTCATTATAGTAGTTATTGTTATTATTATTATTAATATTAGAATATTCAAGATCATCAAAGTTCATTCTTAAAAATATTTTTATTAGATTTTTCTTGAAATCTTTCTGAGGTGAAATGAGAAGAAACACACAAAGCAGCATTTTCATCTTGATAGTGTGACCAAGTAATAAGTAATTTAACATTAAAATTTAACACAAATTTAATCTGATTTAATTCAATCATTAGGAATTATTTTAATAAAGTGCAGATTGAAATCATAATACTGAAAATCTGAAAGGAGTTCATTTAAAATCCACATTTTCTTCAAGAATTTACAAGTAGTAGTTTTTTTTCCAGGCTTTTGGTCAGGAAGCCTGATGTCCACCACGATGTTGGGAACCTGAGAGAATCTTTAACCATGTCAGACTGTGATTCATGTTTCTGCAGTGAGAACAGATTCAGACTTCAGACTTCAGCCACAGGCGGTGATTTAATACATTCAGTAATCAGGCCACGGCTCATTTCACACACACACACACACACACACACACACACACACACACACACACACACACACACACACACACACACACACACACACAGAGAGAGAGAGAGAGAGAGAGAGACTCTCTAATATATATATATATATATATATATATATATATATATATATATATATATATATATATATATATATAAACCTAGTTTCTGTTTAAGAGCAAGATTTTGCATATAAATAATTACATTTCTCTGAAAATATTTTAACAATCAATATTACAAGAGGCAAAACTGGTCCTTAACTCTGACCTGCCCAAAATTCCTCTATGCAAAAAGATAGAAGATCTTAAGTGATACCACACAATGACACTGTTTGGCCAAAAGTTTGTGGACACCTGACCATATCAGTGCTTGTTTTTATTTGTTTGTTTGTTTGTTTTTGTTTTTTTAACATTCCACATTCAGTTCCCACTTGCTGTTATAAGAAGCTCCACCTTTCTGGGAAGATGTTAGACTAAATTTTGTGGAGATTCATTCAGACACAAGGGTGTAAGTAAAGTCTGATGTAGGTGAGAAGGTGAGGAAAGACTGGGGTGCAGATTTATTGTTTAATTGGGTTTATAGTAGGAGATCTTCCTTTTCAACCCATGGAGATTTGTGCAATGTGTTCCAAAGCTTTACATTTAAAAATAAAATGTATAAAATATACTACTATAGTCAGCTTTTGTGTTTATTAGAATCACACGTTCTACATGAAGCTTTGCTTGTTGTTTGTAATATTGTCCACAAGGTGGCAGTGTAGGCCAAAAGTTTATACTAACTCCCCCAAATCAGCAGTTCAGACCAGAGAAATCTCCTGTAATTCTAATTGTTTTTAATAATTTCTATTGTAAATCTCCTGTAATTCTGAACAATTCCAATAAAGTGTTGTTTAAAAATAACTGCTTTTTATTAGTACGCAATCTTTTATACAGCAAACGTTTTATTTATATTTTACACCACGACAGAACGTTCAGTATCAAACCAGGTGTTCAGTGTCACCCTTCATACAGTTTTCACACAACACTGCTTTCAACTGCTTCTTAATTATATTGAAACATATTTTTCACCCTGAAAATACAATTTCTTTGTCCAAGGTCCATGCACCAGTAATGACAGATCAGCATTCTGTTCTTCATCTGAAGTGAGGAGGTCAAGGCCTCGTCTACATTTCACCTGTTGAGTTTTTGGTCACCTGAGCAGTCAAATTCACGGCTATTTTCTATGTGTGCCTTCATTAATAATGAACGAGACCATGGCGTGGGGGTATATTTAACATATCTGCAGAAATAGATCTCCCAGAATAGCAGCTCTGAAGATACCTGAGCAAGCAGAAAAACACACAGGCACGATGATGATGGTCGATGTGGGGTGTAATATAAACTGCTGCTGGGTTCCGTCACGTGTAAAAATAACTGCCATCAGATATTTTGGTCATGGGGTAAAATTAGTTTACTTCCACTGATGTTACCCTGCAGGGTGATGGAGCCTGATGATGACGATGCTGATGATGATGATGATGATGATGATGAGGTGGGACCTGCTGCCCCTTTAGACCCTCTGTCACTCAAGACCTAATGCTAATCTCATTAGCAGGTTGTGTTTCTGGACATTACGGTTTTCCTGGAAATTTGAAATGAAGGCAAATTGTGAGTTTTTACTGGAATGAAACCACGAAAGTATAAATGTTTCATGAAAAACCTCAAACACTGTTTTGAACTGTTTTGATGACCTTCATCACGACGTCCAACTTTTCTTGTAAAGTCCGTCTTGTAAATGTATCTGCAGCCAAATCAGTTTCTTCTCCTCTGTCAGTCGTTATGGAATAAAAATAAAACAGCCACAGGAATGAATTTGAGTTGGTGCAGTTTGCTACAGATGCGGTTTGTGAGCTTTGACTAGTGACACTTTTTGACCGTCCAATCATAAGACATGAAAATGTTGGTGTTATTTGATGCCTGCTGGATGGCCCCTGGTGTCACCAATCAAAATCTGATTGGTTAAAACCACAGCTTCAAGCTGTATGGACTTCACAGGAGCCTGACTGTTGATTTTAAAGATCTCGAAGCAGATACGTTTGACTCTGGGAACATGTGATGGCAGAAATCTGATTGGATAGAAAGTGGAATGTAAACAGACACTCCTGGAAGCAGCACAGAATTGAGAGATAAGTTATAAAATAAAGAGAATAAACTATTAGCAATCGTTTAATACATAATCATATAGAGTTTAGAGCAGCAGAGAAGATCTTGCTGGATAATTCTGCGCTTGTGTTCATGTGTCTGTTCATGTGTTCATCATTCTTCATCTTCCACTTTTAATTACTAATTGTTTAGTTCAATCAATCTAATAGGCTAAATGTAAATATATTTACAATAAGAGAAATATTCCTTCATATTCATCTTTTCTTCTTCCTCATTCGGCTGCTCCTGTTAGGTGTCTCCACAGCAGATCTTCCGTCTCCATACTCCTCCATCCTCTACTTCTGCCTTTTTCACCTCAACTACCTGCATGTTCTCCCTCACCACATCCATAAATCATTCATCTTTCAATCTTTAACCCAAAAAACTGTGTATTAAACACTAAGAGGATGCTGAAAGTTCCTTCTGTTTTTGTTCCTTCTTCTTTGATTTCACAGCATCTTCCAGACCTGCAGCACCAATCAATACAAGACATAAAGGACTTACAGGACTTACAGGGATCCACATTGTTCTCATCCTTCCTCTAGTTTCTGTTTAATAACAGGATTGTGCTCATTTACATATTCATGAGTTTTTAAATTTTAAAATAATTTCCCTGAAAATCGTCTACAATCAATTTAACAAGTGCCAAAACTTGCAGTTAATCCTGACATGGCCAATATTCTTCAACGTCAAAAGATCCAACATAATGGTATAAATCTCACTGTAAAAGAGGCACGTTGTTAGATAAATACTCTCTATGTCCAAAAATTTGTGGACACCTGACCGTAAAATTGGTTTGTGTTTTCATTTTTTTTTCAAATTTTGTCCTTATTTGCTGTTATAATAAGCTCCACTCTTCTAGGAAGATGTTCCACTAGATTGTATGGAAAAGTTTGTGTTTAAATTCACAGCTGTCCAATAGGATTTACAGCTGGAGATCTTCCACTCCATCACAGGTACAGCAGATCTTCATGGAGCTGGCTTTGTGCACAGGAGCATCGTTATCTGAGTGAAGAGAAAATGTAATGCTACTGCATCTGAAGACGTCCAGTACAATTCTGTGTCTCCAAATATGTGCTAATAGAACAGTTTTGGGAAAATCCACATATGACTGGAAAAGGCAGGTGTCCCAATATTTTTGGCCAAATACCTGCACTAATATACTTACCTATAATTTACACTAATAACTGTTATGATGCTTGATAGATAGATAGATAGATAGATAGATAGATAGATAGATAGATAGATAGATAGATAGATAGATAGATAGATAGATAGATAGACAGACACACACAGACAGACAGACAGACAGACAGACAGACAGACAGACAGACAGACAGACAGACAGACAGATAGATAGATAGATAGATAGATAGATAGATAGATAGATAGATAGATAGATAGATAGATAGATAGATCATATTCAATGAGTATCAGAAAGCATTAGTGTTCCCAATCCCAAACGAAGCTGGATATATATATTTATATATAGTATATATATATATAAAACTTCCTATAAAGAGTCCTATGATGACTTAAGCATTTGGGATAATAAATGAAACGTAGTGCTTTGACCTAGAACTCGATCTGCCACATCGTCCTTAACGAGAACACGGCATCCGTGTTAGCTGGAGAGACCACTTGTCTGATTAAGTGCCCTTCTAATTTTATAAACATCGCATTGTTCCTTCAAGCATCAGCCGCCGTGGGCTTGTATTTATGGCTATAGAGGGCAGAGTCTGAAGGCCAGGTCACACACACACACACACACACACACACACACACACACACACACACACACATGTGCATCATTTCACTGCAGGACATCACCATGGTTACAAACAAACAGGCTGACTTCTACCTTTATCTCTCTCTCTCTCTCTCTCTCTCTCTCTCTCTCTCTCTCTGTCTTTCTCTTTCACTTGATCGTAGCTTGCAAGCCGTCACTGTCACACATCAGATACTAAAATAAACCCAACAGATTAAAAACTAACAGATTACAAGCTCAAAATACCCACAATTTCTTTCTGCATCATGTCTCTACTGTACTTCACTGTCGGAGTTGATGATGAGTTTCAGGTAACAGACAACCGTGTAGTGAAAACCTGCTCGTGTTTACACGATTAAATCAAGATAAGAACCAGATGCATACGTGTGTGTCATATAATAAGATAAAACAGATTTTATTTTTCATTTTCATTTTTGCAGATGTAATTATTTAAAGCAACTTACATTGATCTAATTTATAAACTCAGCAGTTGAGGGGTTAGGGGCCTTGCTCAGGGGCCCAGTAGTAGCTTTGTCGAGTTGGGATTTAAACTCACAACCATCAAATCCAGCACCTTCCCCTTAATTAAGCTAACACTGATCTACCACCTATCCCAGGGGTCCCCACGTTTAGAACGACCCTCTGAACAGAGACATGTTTAAAAAATGTTGTTTTGTGTATATATTTAACTCGTATTATACTCTATGTGTATTAGGGTCGGCTTTCAAACTAAAACGTCCCTCTGGTTATTAACGCAGCCTAATTATTTATAAGATTCACCCACCAAACACATGCATAAGTAAATGTTTTTATTTCAAAGGCATTAAAATATGAAAATCTCATTATGACAGTAATAATAATCTTTTAATAGGTGATAAATCTCTTGAAAAGTTACACTCGTTTGTCTGTACGGTGCAGAACAAAATAAAAAACTACTCCTGCATTAGGAGGAACAATAAATACATTTAAACTCATAATAAAATCTCCATAAAAACACTGGACGTCACTCCGGCCCGAGGACTTTTCTGTTCCAGACCCTCATTAAAGAAAAGAACAATTATGTGACCCTCATGGGAAGAAGTTTGGGACCCCTGGATTAGTGGATTCATCCCCAAAATGCAGATGTTGATTTACAGTGCAGATGTTTTAGACTAAAGAAACAAAACACACAAAAAAATCTTACTGAGGATAAAATAAACATAACCTGGAGTGAGAATGACAGCAGGCATGAACGACACAAAGCACAGCAATAAGAAACACAACATCCAGAATGAAATAAGTGACAGTAATTTGGTGAAACAGGAAGCAGGTGAGGTGAGAAGTGAAGGTGCAGTGGCTGATGGGAAACTTTCCAACCATAATCTTGTCTGACATTTCAGTACTTTTGAGTATGTGGTTCTTTTGTATTAATTCTTCATTATAATTTTCCCGTGTTTCCTATTTTTCAATTCTACATTTGAAGAACTCCTCAGGCTGGAGTTTGGCCTCGGTGGTGGTGGTGTTGATGAGAACGTTACTGAGCTGATATCTAAATGCAGTAGAGCCTGTGTTGAAGGTTCTGATCCAAATCATAGAATTCATTTATTTATTTGTTTTCCCACAATCAGTACAATCAGTAACAAAACACTGAGTAACAACGAAACATGAACATCAAACCTTGAGCAAGTAAACTGATAACAACAACAAGGACCCAGAGGGACAAACGAGAGAAAAAGCGTGGATTTTATAGCTGGTTTTCTTCAATCCACATCGACTAACAGAGGAGAAGAAACTGATTACTGATACACTTACAAAGACGTTTACAGTAATCAGTGATGATGTTCATTCTCACTGTATGAGATCCTGTGTGTGATGCAGCGCTCTGATCTTCTGCACTTCTCTATTATACTGATAATTTCTATACACGTGGCAGCTTATTGATGGGATTAAGAGGTGGACTGATTCAAGTGAAACATCACTGAAGGCCTCGGTGAAGTGGCTGATGGGGAACATAGTTTAGGGCCATAAACTCGACATTTAAAGCAAATGAATTATTCATTAGAAAGAGTGGAAAAAAAGTACACACTGAAACCAAGAAGTGAGTTGAAGTCTGTTGAACAGGATGAAGATAAACAGCGACGTGCTCTGAAATGATGTAGAATTTACTGGATGGAGATCTGAGACAAGCCAGTCTCCTGCTGTCCCACACACTGCTAGCAGTCAGCAGATCTCCACAGTGTGGGATTACATTAGTAGGAAATGAAACTCTTGGCACACTGACTCAGCATACATCGCTGCCGATTCACCGATATATTAATGTGTGATTTGATTCAGTGTCTTCATGGACACCCTGAAAAACATTAGCGATGACACATTATGACAGTAAGACCATCTGCTGGCTCGGGCTGAACCATAAATCTCACACACACTGGGTAAAAACTGGCCCTGAGAAATCTTATGACCTTGTGTCACATGTTATATAGAGAATAAATCGACTCCATGTTGATTATAGTGATACTGAACAGCACAGGAATATTCTGGGGCATAGAAAATCAGAAGAATGCTGAATAGTGGATTGTGATTGGCTGGAAGGAGTTCAGGTGTGAATAGTGGATTGTGATTGGCTGGAAGGAGTTCAGGTGTGAATAGTGGATTGTGATTGGCTGGAAGGAGTTCAGGTGTGAATAGTGGATTGTGATTGGCTGGAAGGAGTTCAGGTGTGAATAGTGGATTGTGATTGGCTGAAAGGAGTTCAGGTGTGAATAGTGGATTGTGATTGGCTGAAAGGAGTTCAGGTGTGAGTTCAGAGCATTGAGCAACCAGCATTTGTCAGCTGAATCTAAATCTAAATTGCTTACAAACCCCCATCACCATAGTAACATCCAGTTCCAGTTCCATCCAGAGTCAGGTAGTGATTGTAGACCTCACTGAGCTCCATGGAGGATTCCTGCATGTGGTGGATTTATATGGTGAACATGGGGATTTTTATAAACGGCTTGAGGCACAAGATGAATTTGATGAACTGGAGAGAAAAATGTTAACAAATATGAGGCGTTATTTTGATCCATTCGGTCAGTTCTGCTCTGCAAACATCAATGACAGCTTTAACTGATAAGTGCTGGGAAGTGATCAGGATGTAAGATGAGAATCCACTGCTAGATCTGTGGACTTATACAAGTTCAACGCTCTCTGCTTCACCATACTTTATCTTTACATTGTGCAGTAACATCTTCACACCTGCACCTGGATTATTAATTATATACTGTATGAGCTGTAGAACATCACATGAGGCGATGATGTCACAGTTATTGTTATTTACTTGCTCCTATAGTTTTCTTGCACTTAAATTTAGTGAACATGTAAGCCCATTCTGAGAAAAGGTCAGTCTAACATTAATCATAGATCTTTTAATGCTATCCGTAATGCACCAGGAGTAAAGTCTTCCAGGAAGGCCACCCCCCGGGGTGCACTAATTTAGCAGCATTGCCTGTGGGACTTGTCTCGAGTTCACACACTACCTTGGACTTGTGTGTCATTGACACTATACACACTTAATACTGTATCTCTTAAAAATCCCCTCACACACAGGCTACGGAGGTCAATCATGCAACCGTCACAAGTTTCCATAAGTAGATCAAAAAATAGTCCTCCGATGCCTTTTATAACCCCAAGCACGCCTATAAAAAGAGAGGTCGGTCAGAAGAGATGGTGCTGTGACTCTATCTTTAGCTTTATTTATGTCCCGCTGTTGACAGCAGCACTCATAGGCTTTCCACTCGCCATGCTGGAGATCACGAAACTCACAGCTCCGTTGTGCTGCTGTAGGCGTCTTGGGAGAAAATCCCAAAACGCAAATATAATGCTAAAAGTCACCCGGATTATTTAAATGACTAAACACATCTGGCTGAATTCCCTCTGGGAATTACTGTTTATTCAAAGTGTTTACAAGGAGAAAGATCCGGAAAATATGGTTTTATTTAAATCCAATTTATTGTGTAAATAGTCTCATTTTTTAAAATCTCAGTTTAGAAATAATCTCTAAAATGACTGAAAACAGAAATAATGGAATTTGTAATCAAATTAAATCTCTTTCCATGCAATTTGGAGATTCAGATAAAGGAACTAGACTCTGAGTTTCAAGGACAAGAGTACATCATTCTGGAAATGTCCTGCTTTTGGTAAACTAAAGGCCTGTACAGTGTGGATGGATTCTCAAAATTCTACAA
This sequence comes from Silurus meridionalis, assembly GCF_014805685.1. NCBI lineage: Eukaryota > Metazoa > Chordata > Actinopteri > Siluriformes > Siluridae > Silurus > Silurus meridionalis. The sequence goes on from NC_060909.1 coordinate 1,022,951, forward strand.
ACAAAAACCCATAACGACAAGAAAAATCTCTTCGGAATCTTTGCAAATTTGTAAAAAATAAAAAACGAATAAATCACATGTACATATGTTTTCACAGCGTTCGCCATGACACTCAAAACTGAGCTCATGTTCATCCTGGTTCCACTGATCATCCCTGAGATGTTGAACCTCATAGTAGTCCACCTGTGGTAAATTCAGTCGATTGGACATGATTTGTAAACACAACAGTCTATAGAAGGAATGAATTTAATCCATTTTGGAATAAAGCTGTAACATAACAACATGTGAAAAAAGTGTTGCGCTGTGAAAACTTTCCAGACGCACTGTAGTTTGCACTTCCTTCATCCTGATCAGGGTTGTGTTGGATCTGGAGCTCATCTCAGGAACACTTGATGTGAGCTGGGAATGCACCCTGGCTGGAACACCTGTGTTGCAAACTTCTAAAAAGTGTGTAAAATATTATATATACACTGATCAGGCATAACATTCTGAGTGGTGAAGTGAAGAACACTGATGATCTTCATCATGGCACCTGTTAGTGGGTGGATTTACTTCTCCACCTCATGGCTAACGGTCAGAAGTGTTCTCCATGACGTCCTGTCGTAGTTTCCACTGTATAGGTTCAATAATAGTTCTGCTTATCCAAGGCTTATGGTTCCTCTTCATTCAGGACAAGGACAAGGACACACTGGTATAACGTATGGGACCGCTGCTGATTTAAAGCTCTGAATACGTGGTGACATTTCGAGGGAGGTGTGTGAGCTACAGCAGAGCAGATAAATCAGTCTGACCAGCTGTGGAAAATCGAGCTTTTGTATAATAAAAATTATAATAAAAGAGATGATTAGAAAGAACCTTTTAATCTTATGCTCAGGTGTCCACAAACTTTTGTCCATATAGTGTATGTAATTAATGTCTTCTGTGTAAAATAAAACTACAAGTTTTTTTATTGTTGAAATCTTTTTTTGATGATTATTTAAGAATATATAGACACGTGTTGTAGAATCTTCAGGGTAGAAAATTACAGCGTGATCACAGCTTAAGAGTTCATCAATTTCATTGTCCTACCAGCCACAACAAGCCGTCTCTGAGCTGAAAGATTCAAACCCCCGATCGTCTCATCTCTGTGAGACATAAAGAGTGAGACTGTAGATTAGAGAAGCTTTCTTCACTCATTTGTGCCAGGCCAAAGGTTTAAAGAGCAGACATCGGTGTGTGTGGAAAAACAGTTCAAGGCCTGCTATTAAAACATTTAAAGCCCACTGAGAGACGCCTCAAATAGCACTCGGGTGGGCAGAAAAAACGCTGGCAGTGGGCCAGTAAATACACTGAAATACATGTGGACTTTCCACTCACATTTGTGGAATATTTCTCTTCTATATCAGAAGATATTCTGAACGCTGAGGTCATGTCCTAAATTGACGCAATTTGTCCGGATGTCAAACGTCTGGAACGTCCCTCTTAGTGCTGTCCCCATCATGAAAGCCTTATCAAAGCATCCTCAGTAACCCCACAACATCGCAGGTGGACGTAATGGATTTTTCTAAACACCCCACATTATTACTACGACTTGAATCAGCGAGACGCTACACACACACACCTCCGGTGTAGTAAGTGTGAGTCAGGAGACTACTGACATACACAACGTTATACAGACATTGTGTATTCAGCCCACTCATATTCAGAGCAGTAGATGCGATCCCACTCAACGGAGCCTGTGTGCTCGTGATCTTCTACATTCACGCCAGAACCCGAGCTCGTGTGTGGGTGGAATGAGTGGGTGGCTGAGAGATGGGCAGTGGATGGAGAAAGAAAGCAGACGAGGCTGGATTCATATTTGATTTACCTTTTATCATGACGTGAGTGTAGACAGCGGTGCCAGATAATGATGAGTGCTAGTCTGTGCCTGGTGCTATTCTGAAGTCCGATTCAAAGAAAGACAAGGATCAAAGATGCAGAGAGAACAAGAAGGTATTGTAGATATTGTTCCTAATAAAGATGGTGAAAAGGAAGAACAGGGCCACCATGTTCCGATGTTAGAGCTTTCTCTTTTTTCCTCCACAGACACACACACACACACACACACACACACACACACACACACACACACACAGAAATACACTGTATTACATCTGACACAATATGGACAAAAATATTGGGACATCTGACTTTTCCAGACATATGTGGTTCTTCCACAAAACTGTTACCACAAAATTGTTTTTGGATGAACATGAAATATTAGACATACACATGTTCCAGAATGACAATGCCCCTGTGCACAAATCCAGCTCCATGAAGATCTGCTTTACATGGGGTGGAAGATATGGAAGATCTCCTGCTATAGATCTCTAAACTCTATTGAACACTTTTGGGATTAATGTGAATGCTGACTGCACCCCAGGAACCTTCTCACCTTCTCATCTACATCAGTATCTCACTTTACTAACACCCTTGTAACACAAATCTCCAAATGTACACTACAAAACCTAGTGGAACATCTTCCTGGAAGAGTAGAGGTCATTATAACAGGAAATGGGGACTAAATGTGGAAGGGGATGTTCAGCATTTGTCTGTACGCTCTTCTTCCTACTATACATTCTTATAACATGATTATTAAGGCAGCTACTTAATTCTATACCTGAAACTGAGAAGCTGGTTTAATGGCAGAGATTAGCAAAATGTATGTAGGGAGCGAATGGAAGGGAGCCAAAATGTAATAGTATACAAAAAAAAGAAACACGATAACAAACCTAACGAGAAAAAAAAACATGAAAATGAAAACCAAACCTGATCATCAGGTGTAACAGCAAGACTAACACCAGCAACAAATAAACAAAAGACAAAGAGAGCAGTAACTTGTATGTATGTATATATATATATATATATATATATATATATATATATATATATATACACACACACACACACACACACACACACACACACACATATATATATATATATATATATATATATATATATATATATGTGTGTGTGTGTGTGTGTGTATGTACATAAGTGTGAATCTTGAAAGTCATGTGACTTGTGACATGTGATTTAAGATGTTTGATGTCCGTGTCCATAATCCTGAAAAATGTCCAGACAGTTTTGTGGTAACTTTTGCCAGCAGGGATGAATCATGTGCTGCCGGCATTAGAGCTAAAAGTCACAGAAAAACGAATTGATTGATGAATGGAAGATGAGTTTTTGTAGATTGACGTATTTATGAAACGTGTTTCATCACTGTAACTCTCATACCCTGATGAGCATCATTGGTCGAACCCATATGCACCCACAGATCTCTTTAAGACTCACCAAAATTGATTGTGCAAATGCAGTGTATCCTGACCAGTAATTAGCTTCTTCGGGTGAATCATCTCATCTTCATACCGGCAACTTGGACAAAAGCAGGCAATTGGCATTTGTGGCATTCAGCACACAGTGTGGGTCAGGATCCGGTCATCATTCTGACAATAACTGAAAGGAAAGATGTATTGCAGTAGCTTTAACTTCTTTCTTCTTCTCTTTAGCTGCGAGGCAATTTAAAATGGCCTTTCTGAAAATAGACCGTCACATGTTTATACGGCTTGAGTATTCCTTATAAAAAATAAAAAACGTAATCACAGTCATCGACGGCATTGCGGTTATTGCCGTCATCCTCCTCCACCTCCTGCAAGCCGGCGGTGTACACACACACTAAAAGAACTCTTCAAACCCATGTTCATTTTGACACAGAAGGAAAATGGCAACTTTTCTGCTTTTAAAAGACAGTGAAGTGGAGGAGAGAAAAAAAAACTTAAAGTGCACACAATTATAGCTCTGGGCCTTTCATAAGAGGTCTTACAGAGCACAGATGGGAATGTTCATCTCATCTTTTCACAGACGGACTGCTGTTGCTTAGCAAATAATGTCTGGAGGTGAGCCTTCGTGGCTGTAGTGCATTAATATCTTCTGCTCTGACACTCGTGCAGTGGAACAGACAAGAAAATCAACAGGATGTGAGGTGCTGCTAAAAATCATTCATTAACGGGGAAAGAAGTATAAATATAATCAAGAAAACACAATCGGATGTGATGTTATAGGAACATGATTGTGAACGGCCATGGGTTGCTATGACAACACAATATGATGTTGATTATATTCCAAAACCAGCACATCCTGAAGTGTCTTATGAAGCTATTTCCCTTTAATTTTATTTGAGTTTTTCATTACCACTTACATCAAAACAGGTATAAACAACGGCCTCACTACTTTTTTTTAGTCTCTCTTCAAATAAAAAAAACAAAAAAATGAATCAGTTCCAAAGACCTTCTCATGATAGAATATTTCACTTCAGGTTTATCCACGAATGCTGCATTCTGCATTCTCAAGACCCGTTTAAATTTAATCGAAAACCCTCCTAATATCAGATCACACAAATCTATTACAAATCAATTGTTGTGAAAGGTCCACCATACAAATAGCAACAATTAATGATGCATTATTTTACTGTACAACCTCAATGCAATGATCTTTTAAAAACATATCAAATGTTTAAATTGAGAATTTATACCATTTTAAGAAACAAATGCATGCCATTTTGATTTTGATGGCTGCAACACGTTTGAAAAAACTGTGTAGCATCACGTCTTCTGTACGTGTACATCTGAGAACTGAGGAGACCAAATGCTGGAGTTTTGGGAGAGGAATGTTCTCCCGTATGTGTCTGATACAGGATTCTAGCTGCTCAACAGTTCTGGGTTTCCTTTGTTGTGTTTTTTTTTCATGATGCACCAAATGTTACAAATGTTTGTACGTGGCAAAATCCTCCACGGAGCTCAGTAAGGTCGTTAGCAAACGTGTTCAACAGCCGTCTGACTCTGTATTACAGGTGTTTATAAGCAGCATATTCACACTGATTCCACCGAGAGCATTCACACGTATAAAAAAGGTTTGAAATCGATGCCTGGGTTGAGTATAACTGTTTTCTTTCGGGTGCTGTGTTACTGTAATGCCCTTCACAATGGCTGTCAGCCAGCACATAGCCTTAGCACTGAAAGATATAATCCTGCACCTGGAAAACAGCTTTGGTTACCTCTTCCAGAAACAGCATTGTTCCTGGAAGAGCTTCTCACCCACACGAACACCACCACCCCCAACACTGTGTACGCTTTCAATTACACCAGTGTCGTATTATGAAATTGTGTGTGAAAGTCATATCTCTTTCTGCAAGCCGTCTCGTGCTGAAGCGTGACTTCCTGGAAAGTCGACATTTCTCATTGTAACAGCTGGGGATGAGTGAAGGAGGGGGAGCGCGAGGTACAAGGTCGAACACTCGTATACTTATAAATAGCTAAAAGACAGTGAATTGTTCTAAACGTGCCTTTAAAAATAAATCTGATCTTCTTTCTAATATCACCTGAGCACTGGAGATCGAGAAGGTTCGCTGTTTATATGAACACAAAGCCTAATATGAAAGCAACTGGATTTATTTTCTTGGTTGGCATTTTCCTGCTTGTCATTGAGCATGCTGATCTCTGTGCTTGTCTTCAGAAAACAGAAATGAGCTTCGCTTCTCGTAATGCTGCTGGGTAAATTTAGACCGTGCTTTCACCTACACTGGGTGCAAAGGGCAAGAGCGTGGAAACTCTCAACCTTCCAGCAAAGTGCACTGTGTGAGTGTGTGTGTGTGTGTGTGTGGGAGTGAGCTGGCTCCAATATATTGTTCAATAGGGTTTATAGATCTATAGCAGGAGATGTTCCACTCCAACCCATGGAAAGCAGATCTTCATGGAACTGGCTTCCATGACTTACAACTTTGTGGAAACAGTTTGAGGAAGAAAACACAAACCGCTAATTCTTTTTATCTATACAGTGTACAAACTATTTAATACACTTAAAAATGACAAAGAGCTATTAACTGTAAAATTACTCTCGAAAAACACCTACACAAAAAAAATGCATGTGTAGTCCTATGCAAAACATGTAAAGGTTGCCAGGTCTTTAAAATCCCACCTGTAATTCATTCAGTGCAGTCGGAATACCTGGAATTGTTCTTCAACCGTTTTTTTGCTTATCTATAGAATGTTTGTTATTACAGAATGAGATGTGTGATGTAGTGTATTATAGAAATAATAACCACCTCGACCCCATCATGGAGCAATTCTATCAGGGGGATGAGAACTCCTTTATTTTTTCTTGTGAAATGCTAAATGCACTTTGTTTCATATGAAAATGTCAAATTGATTAACTAACCAGACTGTCAATATGGACCACTTCCTTTAATCAGGGAAGTGCTGTGTAAGAGGCTCCAAAAAAAGCATCATTTGTTTTGTTTTCTGATGCTGGATCATCTCCTCATCTACTCCATCACTGTGTTGCCATGGTAGGAGCACAAATGTACAGAAAGTTTAGGTTCTCAAAAAATATATTAAAATGTCAACATCAAAATGCAATAAATTAACAAAATTAATGAGAGGCCATATTTTTCAGCCATATGAGGCTTCCTTAAACTGTTACCACAGAGCTTGAGTTACATACCTGTATAGGTAACATGAAGTTTTCCATTTCATTTGAATGACAACAAGCAAAAATTCCAGCATGACCATGCTCCTGTGCACAAATCCAGCATCATGAAGATCTGGTTAAAATGAGATGGTGAGGCCTCCTCACCTCACCTACATCAGGACCTGATTTTACCCCAAAAGTGTGGATGTTCTTATAACAGAAAACAGGGACTAAATGTGAAAAGGGATGTTCAAAAAGCAGTCAGGTGTCCACAAACCTTTGCTCCGATGATGTATGTACAGCAGAGCATATTAACCTTCACTATGATATTCTAGATAGTATTCCTTCTAGGCATTTATGTTTTAGCTTTCATGCTTAGACATATTTCGAAAATGTAATTTTAAATACATGTTTTCCTCATATCATATCTGTATTTAATAGTTATTAATGGAGGTCAAGGCACCGATCCATACTGATAGTTTTTCCGGGTCCCGGTCTGATGTCATTATGATAGCGGCCTCTAGAGGCGAATCACTGACACCACGTGCTGTTTGTTTTTACACGTGAGACTGCGCCCTGCACGGAGAGCGCTATATTATGTTTATTATTTATAATGTATTCATTACAAAACAATTATATTTCCTTTAGGACATTTTCACGTTTCAGTATTTTTTTTTTTTTTTTATTTTTATAAAGTGCGGTACTATTTTACATGGAGTGTTTTTTTTGTTTTTTTAATAAATTATCCATTATAAAAAAAGTATCGGGTGATTAATTGTTTTTTTGGCAAATACAAGTAACGACCCCAATTAAAGAAAGGAAAAATTTGGTTGTCCTTACAGAAAAAAGTTTGAGAACCCCTAGGTTATATCATCATGGTAATTACAAAAGCTCCTTGGTACAACTTCATGGTCAACCTTCACTTGTCTCCTCCAGTTCTGGCAGCGTTGGACAGTCCTGGGTGATGAAGTTCACCGAATAGAGCTTAAGAGCTTCAGGCTCTATTAAATTAATCAGGCAGCTGAACTGTTGTCTCATTTGCATAGATGAATTGCAGCTATAAATAAATGCTGATGTTTGTTTAACTGTGTGTGTGTGTGTGTGTGTGTGTGTGTGTGTGTGTGTGTGTGTGTGTGGGCAGAAATGTGAAGGGTGCTCTTTTTTTCTAGCCTGCCAGCGTGACCATCACCATCGGGCTTGCCTCGTTTTTCCGTCGAGTCCATGTGTGATTATGATAGATGATAAGAGCTCTCAGTAGAGCACAAGCAGAAAGCACTGCAGTGTTTAAGCTCAGATCCGCGATAACACCGCGTGGCGTGACCACAGCTCTAATTTCATTACGCTTTCCTCCAAAACAGAGCCTGCAAGAATTTTCCTGACTTTTATGCCGAGGTTTACTGATCACTAACAAATAAAAGTGTGTTTGTTTTAAACGTCATTGCTCGATCCGGGAAAAAGAAAGAAGAAAAATAAACTCTAAAAAAGAGACCGAGAAACAGAATGGAAGGAAGTGACATGTATTTTCCACCAAGTTTTAAAAAAAACGCTGCGTCATGTGGCGCTTCATCAGCCTGAAGAGTGTTTACAGGCTGAAAAGTGTCCACAGCTGCTCTCTTCTTGGCTCGCACAAGCGCACGCATATATACGGGTGATGGAATCTTTCCAGAAGTACAGCAGACATCAGTTGGGACGGCATTAACCCTAAGTGCAGCTTTTGAGACTCGTGATAAAAAGAGTTTCTAAGTATTAACAGCCATCGTCAGAAGCGACACTGATCTGTGCTGTATTTTGGCTGAAGTGAGTGTTTTTTAGAGCGTCTTTGTAAATGCAGGTATATCGGATTTAGGAACAGGGTCGGTCCATTGTTATTTAAGCATCCATTTGCAGTAAATCGCCTCCTGAGGCCTGGTTGAATGACAGCATGGTTACAAGGCTCAGTCGTTTTCCACGGCTCGCCTACCAGCTGAACCATTTCGGTCCTAAGAGAAGCAAAACAAGGCCAGTAAATCTAAATATAGAGTCTGCCTGCGTCTCGGCGGCCCTAAGGGCTGACCTGTGCTGAATCATTTTGGAATATTCCATTAGACATTTTGCCTCTTCAAAAAGCTGCACATATATTAATATATATATATATATATATATATATATATATATATATATATATATATATATATATATATATATATACACACACACACTTTTTTGTCTTGTTGGCAGAAGAAGCTTTTTACGGAACGATAAAGCTGCATCTTTTTATACTGTATAAAAAAATCACGTTTGCTATTTTTATATGTGGCAGTGCCGCTTTTCCGCCGTGACCCACCGGAATAAATGTACGGTTTTGACAATCGGATGCTCATGAATGAAATCTGGCTTCCCTGGACTCGGCACGTGCCTGTATTTCACAATGCAGATGAAATGGAAGCAGTATAAGTAAGGTTGCCAGAACTAAGCAATCAAGGAGATGTTTATTAAATCAACATAATAAGGTGTAACCTGAAAGCAAACCTGATTTATTTGAAATCAAAGGAGGCTGGATACGAGGAGCCATCAGAAGAGCATCCTATTAGCGTGTCTATTTCTGGCCCACTGCAGGTTTATATATAGCCTGCTCAGAAGGTCACATCGGTCACTCTCTGCTCTCGACTTCTTGCAATAATATGGGTTATGGAAGGGAGGGGGAAGCGGGACGGGTTTGCATGGGTAATCCTCCCAGCCCCCTTCATTTTATCATCCAGAAAGAGCTCATTTAATCTCTTCGCTTATGAAAGCTTCAATACAAAGAAGAGTTTAAGCGTTCAGCAACCCCTTTGGAGAACATCTATGCATACGTGCAGCATAGCTTTATTTTCTTGGATGTTTTATTTCAGTTGGATTTAACTCATGATACAGCGGAAGGTGTGCATGAATTTCATTTCCTGATTATTCCATTTATTATAAAGTTCTGCAATGAAGTATAAAAGTAAGACGTTATCACACAGGCTCAGATCAAGTAAACATCAGAGAATCCTGCTAAATCCTAAATGTAGGAAGACTATAATTAGATATGATTGTATATACAGTAAATAACAAGAAGCACAGACTAGTCTACAGTAAAAACCCATAAAGAAGTGTTTCACAGTCCTGCACCTTGGCTCACACTATACACTTCTATTAGCTCATTAAATATTAATATTCATAAAGGTTAAATGAACAGGGAAATAAACAGTAGCGCACTTCAATGTGGAGAGAAAAATATGCTATGAAAGTGAAAACACACTTATTGCTGCCTTTGTGTGATTAGTGGAAGCCAAACACTGGATCCAGCTGACCGATGAGTTAGAGCGAGACGTGGAGAGGCGTCGTGTCCTGGTTGCTTTTTCCGCTTGGTGGAGGCTTCTGGTAGGAGAGTCTTACAAAAATCACTATCAGTATGATCCCTGTTTACAAAGACACAGAATATTACTATCTTCAAAATGACACAGAACACACACTATTAAAAACTCCTCTTCTAATCCACACTTACAGTCTTATAGACTTAATTATACTGATCTTAATTTGGGAATAAAATACTACAGATTGTGTACGATGATTATGATTGTTTTAAGATTGTTTATATATTTCTTCTTAGTTAGATAGTAAAACCTTTTTACCTGCAAATTAAAATTCATCAGAAACATCATTTTAAAGCCTTTTAAGACTTTATTTTAGCTGTAATACTGGTTTTAAAGTTACCTCGTAAATAAATGCTCAATAATCACACTTAGGACTTGTTCATTACTATAATTTATTCCAAACGCATGTTTTATGTCGACATCAACACATTTATTTACGACCTAATAACAAATTATAAGAGTCTGCATGAAGTGTTTCCAAACATCATCCAGTTCAGGTTTTATTTTTGTACTTAATAAAAAGTATTTATGGCTTTTTCACTACAGTGAGTTGTTCTGTAGTTTGATTACAGTTTCTCATGTTGAATATCACTGGCAGCTTGGTGGCGCTGAGGATAACAGCATCTGCCAAATACCATAAATGTAAATATCCCCTCTTGTACACCTGATACTGACTTTCTGCTCTGTTCTGTAGGATGTAAAAGCACACATTTTCTATTATATCTGCCAGTTTATTAGTGATGGTTCCCTTTAACACCGACGCCCACTGGCCATTTTATCATTCTTTTCTCATCGAACGGCCTCCACTTGTTCTCAGTGTTAAAAAAACATTCAGCTGCTGGGATTCTGACTAAGACCAGGCCTGGTCAACTTATTTTTCCAGTTTTGGAGTCAGGGCATTGGCTTCCTCTCAGATTCCGGATTGCTTTTAAAATTGTAATGCTGACCTTTAAGGCCCTACATGGTACGGCACCTCACATGCACCAAAGCTGAGGAATTCTGAGATTAGACAGTCTGAGTCTTTCATTGTTAAATCTGCTTTTAAAACTCACTTTTTTAGGATAGATTTTATGTGAGTTTTTATTTTTGTGATTTATTTATTCTTTGATGTTTATTAACTTTTTTAAATATTTATTCTTATTTTCTTTTTTTTCATTATTATTTTTTTTGTGAATTTTATTATTATTACTACTATTTTATATATATATATATATATATATATATATATATATATATATATATATATATATATATATATATAATTTTTTTTTTTTAGAAAAAAATTTAGAATTTAGATTTTTTTTCCTTTTATTCAATTTAATTCATGTTTATTTATTTTGCGCTTTTAACAATGAACATTGTCTCGAAGCAGCTCTACACAGATCATGTGGTGATAAAAAAATTAATAAGCTTTTTTATGCTTGAAAAAGTGCTTTGAGATGCTACTTTTAAAGGTGCTATAAAATCTAAAGATTATTATTATTAATAATAATAACAGGCACTGCCCTTACACACTGTGGCATGTGTCTATTATAGTACAGTGACATTTTAAACGTTTTCAATAATAATCGAACAAAAAAAATTTCTTGGTAATAAATTTAAAACACAAATCTAATCCCTGTTTGTACTGTAGTGAGAAATTAGATTTCAGGCAGACTTTGGATTCCTACAGGATTCCTACCTATAACTCCCAGAGTTCCAAGCAGGACTCCAAGTGTGGACTGGATTGTGGGCATCCCAGCAAGCTGCTTCACTGCAGTGCGGCAGTTCCCTCTCACGTTACACGTGCACACGGTTACTGGGAGCGAAGAGGCAAAGCGTGAATTCTTTTTTCAAGAATTAAAGAGCAAAAGTGCACTTGATAAGGATGGGGGGAATACGGCAAAAAGCAGCTTGAACAGGACAAAAAAACTCAAATATGAATGAACAAAAATAAAACATGCAAAAATACAAATAAAATGTAGACGTGTTTCAATTCTTTTTTCTAAGAAGCACTATTTTTAGTTTTCATTTCATTTCACTACTCTGGAGTGAGTGGGGTGAAAGCCTATATATATATATATATATATGTGTGTGTGTGTGTGTGTGTGTGTGTGTGATGAAGACAAATAAACAATCAAAAGACAAGACATCTAACAAGCTGTAAAAAATGTGTTTTAAGGCATTACAGCTGTTTTTTTTTCTACATACACATTTCACTTTGTGCAGATAAAAATACTAGAAGGAATTACACATGGGAATGTAACGGGAATGCGTCACGGCTCGACTCGGGGGAAACATGAAACCTTTCCGTTATAGTTACAGTTTATTTTAGAAACATATTTTTTTATTTCAGTTAATTGGAATATTTATTTTACTGATGGTTTTAGTTTTCACACACACACACACACACACACACACACACACACACACACACACACACACTGTCTATCTCAGACATTTGCACACACACTCTAATAAACAGGCCTGAGTATTGAATATATAATCGCTCTACATGGAAGCTGACACACAGAAGATCTGGTGTTGTGACCAGGCAGCGTGCATCAGACGGTCTAATGTGAACAGAACAAAGTGCTCACACAGCACCTGGTACACTGATTCAGCAAACCGAGCGAACAGACTGGGTTTATTCTCGGTCCTGAATAATCTGATGCACTGCACTACGCCTACGTTTTCACACACACACACACACACACACACACATGTGGAGAGAAAACGTAAAAGTGGTGCCAGGCTTCCACGTGAGATTTTGTAGCGATTTGGGACTTTGTTTACAATCTAAGGACACACCAATTATACTGTACATCATCTTCATCATGAAGAACTATTTAAAGAATCAGGGTTAAGAGCACACAGCTCAATGGTCAAGGCTCTGGGTTACAGATCAGAAGGTTGTGTGTTCAAGCCCTGGCATCGTCAAGCTGCAGTTCTTAAGTCCCTGATCAAGGCCTTTAACACTCAGTGCTCCAGGTGTTCTATCATGGCTGACCCTGAGCTCTGAAGAATGAATTGCACTCTGCTGTAATGTCTATGTGACAAATAAAGGCTCTTCTCCTTTAACTAGAGTTTACATTTCTGGAAGAAAATATAATTTATGCTCAACGGTGCAAAACGCATCGCTGGACTCGCTTCACCTTCCGAAGCAATTCTCTTTCACGTGCCGAGCGTTTTGACATGTCACATGTCTATGTTTTATGTGGAGGTGGAACCAATGGCGTCACCAATCACGCGACGTCGTGCGTCATGTTTGTTACTCAACGATCAACTCTTCCCCTCTGATATCACGTGTCCATTCTGTTGAAGGTTTGAGATATTTCATTGGTCCATGTGGACTAAGAGCTGAACACAGACTTACCAGGCAAGTTAATGTAGGTGCTTCTGGGAGGAGAGCTGCTGTCTGAGATGGTGAAGGGCACAGTGTAAACCTCAGGAGTCAGATAGTCCATGTTCAGAGACAGGTTAGTGTGAGTGTCTGCACAGAGAGAAGATCATGAACCCGTCACAGCCGCCCGTGTCTGCAAAATTTCATCATTAATTCAGAATTACATAATAAGGGCAAAAGTATTAGGACATTTTTTTATATTATTATTTTCCCTTTACTTGAACTTCACTTTCATGGGTTGGATGATGTGGAAGATCTCCTGCTATAGAGCTCCAACCTTAGTGAACATCTCAGAAGCTTCCTCACCTCACCTACATTAGTATCTGGCTTTACTAACATTCTTGTAGCTGAATGAAATCTCACACACATCTTCACAAAATCTAGTGAAACATCTCCTCAGAAGAATGGAGCTTATTATATCATCAAAAATAAAAATGTGGAATGAGATGTTCATTAGAGCTCATACCAATCTTATGATCAGGTGAACTTGGAAACCCAAACCTGTTCCAGCCTGACAATACCCCTGTCTACAAAGCCAGCTTCATGAGGATCTGCTTTACATGGTTTGGAGAGGAAGATATTGATTAGCCTGCTATAGAGCTCTTATCTCAACCATCCTGAAAACCTTTGTGATGACTAAACCCCAGACCTCCTCACCTTCTCACCTACATCAGTACCTGACTTACTAACACACAAATGTCCACAAGCAAACTCTAAAATCTAGTGGAACATCTTCCTGGAAGAGTGGAGGGAATTAGAAGAGCAAATTGGGACTAAATGTGGAATGTGATGCTCAAAAATCACAAAACATATTTATGACCAGGTGTCCACAAACTTTTGATGAAACCTGCTGTGTTTCACTTCAGTAATTCTGATATTTCATCTCCTTTTCTCTTCATGTTTCATCGGCTCTGTATCTAATCACACCTGAGTCAGGTGACACAGGAGCAGCAGCATAGTGAAGTCTAGACGTCATGATGTCTCTGTTTTTTTAATCTTATCACGGCTCCTAAAAGTCCTTTAGTCCTTTACTGTCTTTCACACTCACATCCTTTAATGTTGTACCGCAGCAAGAGGCCGTGATTAAACCAGGAGCAACCTACTGTTACACATTCTCTCACTCACTCTCTCTCTCTCTCTCACTCTACCACTCTCTCACTCTACCACTCTCTCACAATCTCACTCTACCACTCTCTCACTCTACCATTCTCTCACTCTACCACTCTCTCACTCTACCACTCTCTCACAATCTCACTCTACCACTCTCTCACTCTACCATTCTCTCACTCTACCACTCTCACTCTACCACTCTCTCACTCTACCACTCTCTCTCACTCTACCACTCTACCATTCTCTCACTCTACCACTCTCTCACTCTACCACTCTCTCACTCTACCACTCTACCATTCTCTCACTCTACCACTCTACCATTCTCTCACTCTACCTCTCTACCATTCTCTCACTCTACCATTCTCTCACTCTACCACTCTACCATTCTCTCACTCTACCATTCTCTCAATTTACCACTCTACAATTCTCTCACTCTACCACTCTACCATTCTCTCACTTTACCATTCTCTCACTTTACCACTCTACAATTCTCTCACTCTACCACTCTCTTGCTTTTTCGCTCTACCACTCTCTCACTCTCTCACTCTACCACTCCCTCACTCTACCACTCTCTCACTCTCTCACTCCACCACTCTTTCACTCTGTCACTCTACCACTCTACCACTCTCTCACTCTACCACTCTCACTCTACCACTCTCTCACTCTACCACTCTCTCACTCTGTCACTCTACCACTCTACCACTCTACCACTCTCTAACTCTTTCATTCTACCACTTTCTCACTCTCTCACTCTACCACTCTCTCACTCTTCAGGTTTACATTGTGGCCTTGAGAGAGCAACTGATTCATAATTCTTTAACATTCACTTTCTTACTTGTTACTAAGCAACAAGCAGCCAATTAAACAATTTTCCACACCTATCTATCTATCTATCTATCTATCTATCTATCTATCTATCTATCTATCTATCTATCTATCTATCTATCTATCTATCTATCTATCATCAATAATTTTTTATGTTCAGTTTTGGTCAAGGATGAGTAAAAGAACATACGAGCAAATAAACGACAGGAAGTAGTTATTAACTGCTGTTACCGGTGGAAGAATAAAGAAAGAGAGGAGCAGGTACTGGCCTGTGCTCAGTGTTTCACCCTGCAGCATGTGTGTACTGAGGATTACTGAGTACTGAGTGTTTAAAGTGCACACATTCATGAGTCAGGTTTAAAGATCTAATGAGAAACCTGAGGACACGTGCCACACTACGTCACAACCATGACGAAGCCTTGTTACGGGTGACTTGTGTGTGTGTGTGTGTGTGTGTGTGTGTGTGTGTGTGTGTGTGGGATAACATGAAAGCATGAAAGCTCAGTCAATATAATTACCCCATGACAAAAAAAATAATTTTCATTCTTAACAAAAAAACAGGAGAAAAAACTCCTGGAGGTCACAGATACATGAACAATCGATACAGTCATCTCATCTCCATGTTCAGTGGAATCTGTTTGTCACATTAGTGACGTTACGAGCA
>NC_060909.1:1046291-1058791 GCF_014805685.1 Silurus meridionalis
TGGAGGTGGGCCAAAATCCCTCCTGCAGTGTGTGCAAACCTGGTGAAAAACTACAGGAAACGTTTGACCTCTGTAATTGCAAACAAAGTCTACTGTACCAAATATTAACATTGACTTTCTCAGGTGTTCAAATACTTATTTGCAGCTGTATCATACAAAGAAATAGTTTAAAAATCATACATTGTGATTTCTGGATTTTTTTTTTAGATTATGTCTCTCACAGTGGACATGCACCTACGCTGACAATTTCAGACCCCTCCATGATTTCTAAGTGGGAGAACTTGCAAAATAGCAGGGTGTTCAAATACTTATTTTCCTCACTGTATATATATATAATAAAGATACTGCATATTTCTGTCATGTAATGAAAGCAGCCCTGTTTACACAAACAATTTCCTACGATGCCTCTAATTAATAATAAACACAGGCGCTCTACTCACAACTATGGACCATGGCATAGTCTGTTCTCCTGAACTCCTGAACACAACATTGTTATGATTTAAACTGATGACCCCTTAGCGATAGAAAGTCATACACAAGTGCACCACTACAGAGTCCTTCACATCATTAACGGCAGATGATTCCATTTGAGCTCTCAAACAGAGCAGGTGGATACGTAGCAGTTGTGAGCTAATAGAATGTTAATATAGAGTGTTAATATAGAAAACGTGTTGGAGACGACCCATTTAAAAAAGGTACATCTTTATCAGACAGGAAGTCGTGTTACTGGTCAGAGCACTAAAAACCTTTAAAAATCATGAACTTCCAAACTTTTTTTCTTCTTATCTTAAAATGCAATGAATGAATGAAGACAAGGGAAGTACCTTAGCGAGGACAAGAGAGACCTCGTTATTCTGTCTGTCTGTCACCAGAGAGAAGACCTCGTCCTCGTTCCCGGACTCTAGTCGATAGTCGACCAGCCAGCTGTCCCCACCCCATTCATCAGCATCCCACGCTGCCACCGCCGTCACCGTGGCACCCACCGGGGCATCCTCCGCCAAGTGAAATGGGCCGTACTAAAAAACACAGACAAAAGAGGAGTTTGTACAAACTCAGATATCAACAAACTGCAGTGAAGATCTGTAATGTAAAAACACATTATATGTCTACACTATATGGGCAAATGTTTGTGGACACCTGAGCATAAGATTGGTATGTGTCCATTTTTGCTGTTAAAATATGCTCCACTCTTCTGGAAAGATGTTCCACTGGATTTTGTGGAGATTCATTCAATCACCAGGGTGTTTGTAAAGTCTGGTACTGATGTAGGTGAGAAGGTGAGGAGGTCTGGGGTGCAGTCAGCGTTCACATTTATTGTTCAATAGAGTTGGAGCTCTATAGCAGAAGATCTTCCACTCCAACCCATGGAAAGCAGATCTTCATGAAGCTGGGTTTGTGCTTTGTCATGCTGGAACAGGTTCAGGTCTCTTCTAGTTCAAGTGAAGGGAAAATGTAATGCTACCACCTCCTATTTTTGTGTAAAAGGTGATGCAGCTTTCCACTGTGTTTTTTCCACTTTAAAGAAAGTTTTTCCAGTTGGTGTTGCCAGTTTTACTGAAATGTTTAGTTACATGGCTGATCTTTATGCTTCTTCTTTTACATACTGTTGAGTGTTGATGTGAAGTTCTATTGTTGACGTCATCTTATAGTACATGGATTTATTAGAGGAGAAACTGTAAATCAGGTTTACAGAGGGCAAAGTGTAGAAAAGCAGTGATGTACTGGCAACCCTGCCAGGTTCATGTTTAATCTAGAAATTACAGGAATGTGCCGTAAACCAGTGCATGGTATTATTAAAGAAACATACTGTACGGTTGATTACAGTATAAATACTGTAAAATGAGTTAATATTATTTATTGAATTAATTGTTTCATGACGATGTTTAAATGTACTCGATGAGCATCGCTCTTATTTAATTATCGAATCATCATAAATTCATAGTGAAACAGAAACTCTTTCCAACTTTTAGTCTTTTTCGACTTTTTTTTTTATATGTATAGCAGAGAAGCACTGAAACTAGCAGAACCAGAAGTCTTGCAGATGCACAACACCACTCTATTTATAATATCATAGCTCATGTTCTTGCAGTGAGTCTTGGCAGGTTCAGGCGAGGCGAGGTGGACAGCTTCTCTATCTCAGCCTGTGTATCAGTATGTTTGGGAGAACAGTAATCAGCTCTTCTCACTGAGCCTCTGATCCACCAGGCCAAATCTGTCAACACTCACACTCACACTGCACCATCACACACTCACATGGCCACACCATCTCAACCTGCTCAAAAGTTTTTTCCACCTCTCGCTTTTGTGTGTGTGTGTGTGTGTGTGTGTGTGTGTGTGTGTGTGTGTGTGTGTGTGTGTGTGTGTTGAAGGGAACGGAGATTAACCCTGATTTTGGCAAACACACATTAATAAACAACCACATGCCGTTTATTTTACAGTGGAACGTCGCACCAGCTAAACAGTGAACCATAAAAATCTGCATGCACAATGTAGCTGGATCTTTTCATCATGTGGTTATTGCTTAAGAGTTAGGGTAAACTGTTTGCCCTCCAGGTGCATGTTCCCATAATTGAACACTGGCAGCCTGGCACTGGAAGTGCATTAGCTCAGACTAGGTCCATCTTGTAAATCTTGGCCTCGTCTCAGAAAAGTTCTCGCTGTCAGCAGCAGGGGGAAATACGCAGCGCCTACGCGTCTTTCTTTTGGCATGCATGCTGGGCGTTTTATGATTTTTTTAGACTGTTTAGCAAAAAGTGTGAAAAACCCTGATCAGGATAAAGACATTACTGCAGATGCATGATTTTTCTAGTACATTCTTGCACATACAGTATATAAATAGTTTATGCTTTTCTATACTATTTAATTTAGATCACTACAGGATAAACATGTTCTTTTTAAGGTCAATACACCCCGATAGGCCCACAAATAAAAGTCTACATTTAGTCACCTGCCTTTAAGAGCATTTGCCCCTAATTCCAGATGCATTTCATTTTCTATACGTACATTTTTTCATAAAAACGTACAGAATTTGGTGGAGGAAGATCTCTATAGTGTTTCTAAAAATAATATTGTTCTTTCAGAGCTGTGGTTTTTCTGTTATTGCTCTTTCTTAAAGACACCCACATCCATCTCTTTACTCCTGTGTTATTCACACAGCGTAGGCAAGAGCATGGAGAGGGGTTTTCCACATAACACAACAAAAATGAAAAAAGGTGGGCTTTTTATAGAAGATCGCCCCAGGAATAGCAATCAAAAAAGATTTCCTGAGAGACACGACCAGGACGGGGAATCCTCTGAAAGATGGAAAAATTAATTTGCTTTATATGATGGAAAACATCATGATATCTATCTGGAATTTTGGTCAAAAGTAAAATAATTTAATTAATAATTAGTGATTATTAGGGATTACATCTATCTATCTATCTATCTATCTATCTATCTATCTATCTATCTATCTATCTATCTATCTATCTATCTATCTATCTATCTATCTATCTATCTATTCACCCACTTTATCCATCTTTCTACTATAGCACACTCCTTTTTTATTTATCATTACCTTCATCAGGTCTATCTTTCAATATTTTATTCTCTAGATGTTTCCTTCTATCAATTTTCCTGCATAACTCTATCACTCTTTCTGTTTTTCTATAAATAACACAATACGTTTTTCTTTTATCTCCCCGAATCACTCATGTCTATGACAAATTCTTTCCCAATAAAATCTCTATCTCTCTCATTTCACTCCATCTATCTCTCCATCATTCTCCAATTTCACCCCATCAGTCTCTCCATTTATCTTTCTTTTGTTCTTTTTATCCTTCTCATGTCCCTACTTCCTTCTTTCTTTCTTTCTTTCTTTCTTTCTTTCTTTCTTTCTTTCTTTCTTTCTTTCTTTCTTTCTTTCTTTCTTTCTTTCTTTATTCCTTCCTTTAATCTTTTGAAATGTGTCTATATTTAGAGGGCTTTTCTAACTGCAATATTGACCACAGGATGCATGTTATTGGGTTGCTATAAACTTGCTCTTGGCCTTCCCTGAGTTGAATGTGATTATCTTTGAGAACACTATCCAGCTGAAACACTGAACAGGAAAAACCCTCTGCAATATCAACCCTTTCCTATAAGCCTGAGATTAATTTTTAAATTCCCCTGGAAGATCTTTATCTCACTCACATCAGTAAATCAAATCAGCATCTGCCAGACCAGAGCAGAGAAATATACATACACCTCCAAATCCAATAGTGAGACTTAAACAAAGATCAAAATACACACATCAGTAACAATGTACAAAAGACTTTTACACTCAACCTTCGAACATAAATGCTATACATTTCAGTAAGACTGACAGGCAGATAGACCACACCTACTTTATGAAGACTGACAGCCAGATAGATCACACCTACTTTATGAGGACTGACAGGCAGATAGACCACACCTACTTTATGAAGACTGACAGCCAGATAGATCACACCTACTTTATGAGGACTGACAGGCAGAGAGACCACACCTACTTTATGAGGACTGACAGGCAGAGAAACCACACCTACTTTATGAGGACTGACAGGGAGAGGGACCACACCTACTTTATGAGGACTGACATGCAGAGAGACCACACCTACTTTATGAGGATTGACATACTTTGAGACCACTCCTACTTTATGAGGACTGAAAGGCAGAGAGACCACACCTACTTTATGAGGATTGACATACTTTGAGACCACTCCTACTTTATGAGGACTGAAAGGCAAAAAGACCACACCTACTTTATGAGGATTGACATACTTTGAGACCACTCCTACTTTATGAGGACTGAAAGGCAAAAAGACCACACCTACTTTATGAGGATTGACATACTTTGAGACCACTCCTACTTTATGAGGACTGAAAGGCAGAGAGACCACACCTACTTTATGAGGACTGACATGCAGAGAGACCACACCTACTTTATGAGGACTGACATACTTTGAGATCACTCCTACTTTATGAGGACTGAAAGGCAGAGAGACCACACCTACTTTATAAAGACTGACATGCAGAGAGACCACACCTACTTTATGAGGACTGACAGGCAGAGAAACCACACCTACTTTATGAGGACTGACAGGCAGAGAGACCACACCTACTTTATGAGAACTGACAGGCAGAGAGACCACACCTACTTAATGAGGACTGACGGGCAGAGAAACCACGCCCACTTTATGAGAACTGACAGGCAGAGAGAACACACCTACTTTATGAGGACTGACAGGCAGAGAAACCACGCCTACTTTATGAGAACTGACAGGCAGAGAGAACACACCTATTTTATTAAAGCTGACAGGAAGAGAGACCTCACATTACACCATCACACAGAATTATACTCATTCTCACAAGACCTCAAATACACACACATAAAGCTGTGCACATACCTCATGCTGAGAGAAGACAGGTGGGTTGTTGTTCTCGTCCAGAACTTTAACTATCACTGTGCAGGAGCTGTTCAGTCCTGCAGAAAAAGAAAGATGTGACTCAAGGTCACTTCATCACATTGTTACTGTAACATTTTATAACCAACAGCATGGACTGCAATGAACAATCATTCAACTGTTGTGTGATGTGGGTCATGTGTCACTTTCCCTCCTAAACAACCTGTCAGAAATGACACATCTCACATATCACACTGTCACTGTACACAAACACATATAGTTCATGTGTTCATGTGTGTGTGAGAAAAATTCATCTAAAAATGAATTGAGTTATAATATAGTATAAATGCCAACAAGGACATCTGGACTGTGATGTTTCTTCTCAACACCTTGTCTTGTACACATGGTGTTTCACTGTGTCATATTCAACATGATTTATGATTAAGGCCAAAAACAGGACATTTTGTGTCGCTTGGCACAGAGTTTTTCTGAAACGAACAACGTGTACATCTTTCTATGTGAAATGCCACTGTGTGTCTCAATACATAAACAATGATACAGAGTATTTAAAAAACTATGAGTAGTTCATAATAAACACAATAATGCAAATGATGGCATAAAATTGCCTTTGGTATTTTAAAAAACAGAAAATATGTATTAGCTTTAAGAAATGGTGGACTACATGTACCTTCAGCATGAAGAACAGAGAAAGCCACATCTACTTTAATTAAAATGACAGGCAAAGAGACCACACCTTATTTATTAGAACTGACAGGCAGAGAGACCACAACCACTTCATTAGGACTGACAGGCAGAGAGACCACACCTGATTTATTATGACTGAAAGGCAGAGAGACCACACCTCATTTATGAGGACTGACAGGCAGAGAGACCACACCTCATTTATTAGAACTGATGGGCAGAAAGACCACTCCTACTTCATTGGGACTGACAGGCAGAAAGACCACACCTGATTGTACTGTAATGTGACAAATAAACATGTTCTTCTTCTTGATGCCTGATTATGAGAGGTGCGTGACTAACCTTTAGCATCCTCAGCGATGATTGTGAGTGTGTATTGTGGTGCCGTGCCCTCCATGCTGTCGGTTTGCACTGTGATCACCCCCAAATCTCGGTCCACACGGAAAAGTTGGCGTGGGCTTTCTGGCACCTGCCCTGCCAACCGGTAGAAGATCCGCACATTATCCGTCTTGGGGTCGTCGTTATCGGCCGCCTGAACTGTGAGAATCTCAGTTCCTGTTGGGCATTTAGAAATATAATGAGGAGGGGCAAAATCCATGCAGCCTACAGGAACATCTATAAATGTAAATGTTTGATCAGCAAATTCCCTCTGAAATATCAGTTGTATTTAGTTTAATTGGATTTAACAGTAATTAGAGATTAATTCTGTAATAATTGTCATACATTGTACAAATGAATGAAATGATCACAGACATCTAATTAATTACTCATACACCGTTAGTGTCTCCCAGTGTGTGTGTAATCATACTGTGATGATTAATTGGCTGCATGACCATGTGTGTGTGTGTGTGTGTGTGTGTGTGTGTGTGTGTGTGTGTGTGTGTGTGTGAGAGAGAGAAACCTTTCTGTGCGAGTTCTTTGACAACAGTGTGGTACTGCATCTGTGGGAAGGTCGGTCTGTTGTCATTTGCATCTCCCACCATGACCCTGAGCTCGACAGGTTTTGCGATCTTCCTGCCATCTGGTCTCTCTGCTACTATACTGATCAGGAACTGAGACACAGAAACATATTTGCGTTTAATTATCTGCCAAGTGAGTGAGAATCCAGGCTGAGCACAGAGCTTAGCAGGGTGTGTTGTTCAAAGAATGACGGTTCTTTAATGGGGCTGCCGTTCGAACTCATATAACCCGAGCTGATTAAAGGAACATTAAAGCCATAATAAATCATAGTACTTTGGATACTTAAGTACATTTAAAGGCAAATACTTTTGTACTTTTACTCAAGTGAAAGTTTTACTGAGTAAATCTCTGCTGTAACTACATACTTCGTCCACCACTGGAATATAACTATGTTTAAAATCTTGGATCTTCACAAATAAACTGAAAGGATTTTGTGAGCGTTTTTGTAGCATTTGTTCTTTTCACCTGATCTTGGGTTTCTCGGTCCAGAGGTGCATTCAGGTAGATGACTCCTTCTCTACTGATGGTGAAAAGCATCTCTGGAAACTCCCCCTCCAGGCTGTACTCTACCAAACTCCCACTCCATTTCACCTGAAGGCACACACACACACACACACACACACACACACACACACACACACACACACACACACACACACACACATTCAGATGAATGCAAAAGCACATTCTATTCTTAAATCTGATGTTGCAGAAGATCAAAATGATCATGATTGAACACTTTTGAAGAACTTATTCGACTGAGAGAAATGTTTTGGAAAGTGTAGTCTACAGAAAGCAAGCTGACATTTAAAATGGTCTGCACACTGTAGCTGGAAATTTGGACAACAACCAAATGTCTGAAAGCACAGAGCGACCAGTCAACCTGCAGGAGTTCATGCGTGCGTGTGTGTGTGTGTGTGTGTGTGTGTGTGTGTGTGTGTGTGTGTGTGTGCTGGCTAAGAAGCCAGTTATCCATTTGTTGCTAAACTGAAAAAGTCTGAGTCAAGGAAATGAACTGTTTTACTGAAGATGATATTAATTCTTCAGTATTTACATTAAGAGCCTGTTGCAAGTCTGGAAACACAGGGTCTTTTATGGCTTTTGAGAAACACGTGAATGTTTCTTTAGTTTCTATGTGACAAACTCTGTAAAAGGCAAAAACATAAAAAACTTCTATGGAGTCCGAATGAGACATTTGTGTCTACCAGATGAACATGTGTAAGCTGAAGAACAGGAGAGAAGATGTGATCAGACTCCCTCACCCCCACATGGAGGTGGAAGATTAATGGTTTGGGGTTGTTTTTTGGAGCAGGGAAGGTTCCAAATAGTGAATGGAACCAACATGACTCCCATTCCAGACTTCATCACCATGCAGTTCCGTCTGGACTGCGGCTCACTGGAAGCGACTTCACCGTACAACAAGACGATGAGGCGAAGCGAGGAATACGTCCGAACTCTTATTTAGAAAGAGTTATTTAGAGAACAGACAGTCGTCTGGAGTGTTTATCTGTCATGGAATCGACCTGCCCAGTCACAGCACCTCATTCCTACTGAACTGCTCTGAGATGAACAAGAAAACCTCCAACTAGTGAAGAACATCTTTGGTGAGTTTTACAAGAGGCATGGAAAATGTTTGGAGAAACAATCGGATGCTGAGTGTGTGTGAAGCTGTTCTTCATGCTGAGGGAGGATTTTTCAATGAGAGTAAAGTTCTGGACATGTATAGATCGTTTGGTCAAAATGGATCTTTAGAGCGTTACATTACTGTGTTTATTGCATAGAAACAAAAGGAACATGCACGTGTCTCTCAGAAACCATAAAACACTCTAGATAGATAGATCATATTCAACGAGTATCAGAAAGCATTAGCGTGCTCAGAAGAACAAAATCCACAAACAAAAGCTTCACCCACATGGAGCAGTGCTACAGAGATCATGTTTATATAAAGTTTAGCAGAGGCCCTGAAGCAGTGAGGAGGAGTCTAGCAGCGTTACTGGAGAGTGTAATGAGGTCAGCCGTTGCCAAAACAAAGCTGTTGCTCCGACTGCAGAGGGATTTTCCACTCTGCTGGGAAAAAAGAGTGACAGCCGATGATGGACGGGGTGTGAAAAAGCACCGAATTAGGAGAGGAGTTTTAAAGCTAAGCGTGACTACCACGTGCACATCCACCGTGGTCCTGCACCTTCTCCGTTTGTTATGGAGATGGTTCCACGAGCGTCCTGTCTCCTTCTGTGTGCACTGCACATGCCAGCCAATTTCTCTTTCCACGTCTCTGCACACATTTGCAGAGCTTTGCAGCAGGGCAGCTTTGTTTCAAGGAGATTAACAAGCTGTTCTGCGTTCTAAAAATGGAGCTCTACAACAAACGTGATGTCATCTGTTTAGTTTCCAGGCTTCGGGTTGTCCATACAAATGATTAACTTTTGTGGCAGGGTAGAGTCTGATAAAGCGGGTCTTTGAAGTGCAAGCTTTATGAAGTGAGCAGTGATGCACCGATGGAGATAAACTTCAAACTCTGGTCTTAATTTAGCTGCTCTTAGTGGAGGAGGATCTAGCGTTTGAGCATGACTCTTAGTCAGGGGATGGAGCTTTCTAGGAAGGCTTTGGAAAGGTTGTTCTGATATGCAGTGATGTGACATTTAAGAATCTGGATAATGCTGATAAAAATGTGAAGGAGCAGGTGAGGAGCAAAGGGCATCCCTCAGAAAAGCTGCAGGAGTATCAAACCTATTGTGAACATACAACATTTTTGTGGACACCAGACCTTAAGATTGCTATGTTCTTCTTCCTGAACATCTCATTCAACAGTTAGTTCCCATTTACCATTATAATATGCTCCACTCCTCCAGTACTGATGTAGGTGAGATGAGGAGGCCTGGGGTGCAATCAAAGTTTACATTAATCCCAAAAGTGGTCAATAGGGTTTATAGCTGGAGATCTTCCACTCCAAACCATTTAAAGCATACAGAAAACAGGACATTTATTATTGTTCCTTTTACATGTATTATTATTTATTATAATTATTTCCATCCAGAATTGGTTCTTCCCCAAACTGTTCCAACAAATTTGGAGGCACACAATTGTACAGGACATCTCTGGATGCTGGAGCATAACATTTTTACTTCGCTTCAACTAGAAGACCCAAACCTGTTCCAACATGACAATGACCCTGTGCACAAATTATGTTCAGGTGTCCACAAACTTCTGTCCACATAGTGTAGTTATACCTAATAAACTGTACACTTGGTTTGTTTAACAGGTTTGAGTTTAAAGTTCTATAGCAGACACCCAAAGGTTTTCCACTCCAACCCATTTCCAGCAGGTCTTCATGGAGCTGGCTGTGTGTGGAGCCATTTGATTGTGCCAGAGGTGAGCGAGTGGAGGTGAAGGTGGAGGTGGAGGTGGAGGGAACAAACGGTAAGAAACACCTGCAGCTGATGAGACTAATCAGTGCGCTCTGTTTCAGTCCGGCGACAGTAAAGAGGAGAGACACCAGGAGAGACGGGCGGAAGAGTCGCCGAATGGTGACCAGAGAAAGACGTGAGAAAGACGTGAGAAAGACGTGCGGGCCGGCGCGTGCACTCAGACGGACGCTAAGAAAAGGCGTGCAGTTCCGCAAGGAAACTCGGGTGGGCGCTAAAGAGAGAAAGTGAAAACGAAAGAAAATAAGGAAAGGTGAACGTTTGCCTCTTTCTCATTCTTTCTCTTCCAGCACGGGGAAAAATCCGTCCCCTGCAGGTCTCTAACACAAAACCTGTATTTGAGTTACAGTAGAGACACTCGGTGAAATGTGACTCATGTACAAGTCAAAGTGTCCCTTTAAACTCTCACTTGAGTAAAAGTACAAACGTTTTTGGCTTTAAATGTATTTAAGCATCCAAAAGCCTATGATTTATTATAACTATAATTTTCCTATGATCATTTTTGTCACAAGATTCTTTACTTATTCACCTGAGTTTATGTGAAAATACTCTGATATTACACAGAACACACCAACCTGTTATTAGAACAATAATTAATGACTCAAACACTGATTGATTGGTTGATTATTAAAATTATCATAAACCCTGAAACCTTTTCCCACTACTTAAAAATAGTATAAATAAGGTCACTCTTTGTGAATATGCAAAAGGGAAGAAGGGAGTGAGAGAGCAGGTCTTCTGTGTGGTTTTACAAATTGTGCCTTTGACTACTCTTCTTAACAGGGAATAAATTCCATCTGGTCCCTGTGTGGTCATGCTTCTGTGCTGATATGCTTGTGTGTGTGTGTGTCTGTATTGGCCAACTTCCATGCAAAGAAAAGCATTAGTCTTTCAGCATTGCAAGTCGTAGAAGTTGTGATTCCCACCACCCACATGAACATCTCAGCACCCAAAACAGTGGGCAGAGGCTTTTCAAATGCACGATTTATAAAATCCTGACAGTGTTTTGACATGTACACACACATGCACACAGAACACTTTCCAAAGTGATAAAACCTTTTTATGGTGTCTTTATTTCAAAGAAATAACATACACACACACACACACACACACACACACACACACACACACACACACACACACTCACACACACACACACACACTCTCTCTCTCTTTTCCTTTTTACATGCACACACAGTACAGTATATATTACGGGTGTAACGGTACACAAAATTCACGGTTCTGTATGTACCCTGGTTTACATTTAAAAAATTAATTATAAATTCTTAATAAAATATCTGATTTGTTAACTAACATAAAATATTTAATATTTTATACAGAATAAAATATATAAATATAAAATACAATAAATTAAATTAATGCAATACATGTTTTTATTACATAAATTTAATTGAGTAATTGATTAAAGTGACACAAATTAAATTGATTAAATAAAATGAAATAAATGGAAACATTTAATTAAATAGTTTTAATTTGTTACACCCCATTTGTGTAATACAGATGTGTGTTTTTTATTTACTATTTAATTTAATAAAAGATATATTGTACTTATCTGTTCTATTTATTTTTGCAGACTTTACCAAATGTCTTTATTTCTACCATCTGTCGTTCACTCACTCCCTCGATATGCGAAATTGTCAGGATTTTCTCCTTCTAAGAGATATTTTTGAAGCTGGACATAAAACGCAAAAAAATCCATATCGCTAGCGTTAGCAATGAGCAGGAAGTGGTCGCAATCTCACGCATGCGCACTACAAATCATATTTTCAGTACGGAGTGAGTAGCCACAGTGACACTGCGCTAACTTTAGTGTCTTTATGTTATACCTCTGGCAATGCATAAGTTTAATAGTAATCATTTTAAAAATACGCTTAAAGTGCGAGGCAGAGTATAAACAAACTTTCGGTCCGCCACTTAATACATCCCTGAGTGAACTCAGATTGTAATGATGTTCCACACGTGAAAAGGATGGCATTCGTTACACATGTGC